>NC_134359.1:248359402-248656902 GCF_048569485.1 Anomaloglossus baeobatrachus
ACTCAAATTTGTATAGAAGTTGGCATTCGGCCAGCGTCGTACGTCATCCACACAAAAAGGCCTCAATGATGCTCTTGTGAATGTGCACTTTGATTTGCCCTGCTGAGGGCAGATCAAAGTATTGTAGTGCGCATGGGCGGTCTTTGACCTTTCCTCTAGCCTGTGCATTACAGTACTTTGTTCTGCCCTCAGCATGGCAGATAAAATTGTGCATGCGCACGAGCACCATTGAGGCCTCTGTGTGGCTGATGTAGGACGCGCCCTCCACATGAAGTTGGGAAGGAGGACAATGATGTATGGAAGAATGGAGGCGCCGAACCTGAGACCAGCAATACCCATTTGTCTCGACTGCCTCTCAGATGAGTATAATAAAAGCTGTTCTTCATGTTCTACACAGCAGCCTGGGCTCTAATATACTGTATTCGGGCTCACTGGTGGTGGCCGCCGCTTATAGTGGACAAATCTGGTGACAGGTTTTATTTAAACAAAAAATGGTACCAGTGCCATCAGTGTTTGGTCCCTGTATGATCGGTGTTTGGTCCCTGTGTTATTAGTGTTTGGTCCGTGTGACATCCATGTGTCCGTTTTTACCATCAGTCATCAGTGTTTTTCACTGATGGATAAAGAAATAAATTACAAAGCTTCTTCTATACTTCGCAATGTTAAACACGGACAGCACACGGACCGTACACTGATGCCATCCGTGTGCCGTACGTGTTTACACAGACCAATAAACTTGTATTGGCCCTTATCATCCATTCTGCTGGAAAAATATGGACATCTAAACAGCACCATAAGTAATAACAGATAAGTGATTTATCCATGAAAAAAAGCATACAAGCTTTATGTGCCACAGGGTGAATATCATGGTTGTGATGTTGTTGCAGGAAGATGTGCAACAACCCAGTCAGATGAACTGATTTTCAATTGTAAAAATTTCTGCAACAAAATCTGCTGCTAGTTGCACAGAAAAGGGTTTTGATGCATTTTTTTGCACAGAAACCCCCCATGGTGGAATAAAAAGCCAATAAAATAAATGAGATTGTTAAACTCTCATGTACAATATTTTTTACATCTTGTAAATTGACCTGTGATGCAGATGTTACAATCAGCAGCATGAGAATTGTTTCTGAATTTGTGATGATCTTTTTCGCCCAAATTGATTCTACTGAAGAGCTCATTATTATTCTATTAAAACATGTCAGTTTATGATGCGGAAAAAATCCCAGTGGGCAGATTTCTATAAATCCCATCCACTGCACTTGTACTGTACAACACAGTGTTTTGGATGCAGTGAAAACAAGCTGTGAGCAAAACGCTGCAAACCCCGATTGTGGGCGCCGGCCTTAGGCCATGTGCACACTGAGTATTTGGTGAGATTTTACCTCAGTATTTGTAAGCAAAAAACAGGAGTGGGGAAAATGCATAAGTGGTGCCCGTGTTTCTACTATGCTGATTGTTCCACACCTAGTTTTGTCTCACAAATACTGAAGTAAAAAACCTCACCAAAAACTCAACGTGTGCACACGGCCCAAGACTGACTGATAATTCAGTAACGAGCATTTATTGAATTGCTCATTCACGATAATTGGCCTGTCAAACTCACTAGCAAGCACCCACTTGTGCTATATGCTGTAATTCCATCAGTATTAGGCTATGTGCGCACATTGCGTTCTCTGCAGTGCGGAAAAGAACGCACCCTCTGGCAGACTGGACACTGCGTTTATAAAATAAAATGCATCCACAACGCATGCATTTTGGATGCTTTTTCCATGCGTTTTGGATGCATTTTTGACAGTGCATTCCTCCGGCAATTCAGCTCTGCTACATGCCAGCTGACAGCCGACACAGACAGAGTCGCGCGATGAGAATGAACTTGGTGAACTTCACCCGACTTCATTGTCATACCACAGCTCTGTCTGTGTGTGGCATCCCGATTATCATCTTCACCGCACACATCCCGACATTCCCGCACACATCCCGACATTACCGCCGACATCCCCGCACACATCCCGACATTCCCGCACACATCCTGACATTACCGCCGACATCCCCGCACACATCCCGACATTCCCGCACACATCCCGACATTACTGCCGACATTCCCGCACACATCCCGACATTACCGCCGACATCCCCGCACACAACCAGACATTCCCGCACAGATCCTGACATTACCGCCGACATCCCCGCACACATCCCGACATTGCCGCCGACATCCCCGCACACAACCCGACATTCCCGCACACATCCTGACATTACCGCCGACATTCCCGCACACATCCTGACATTACCGCCGACATCCCCGCACACAACCCGACATTCCCGCACACATCCTGACATTACCGCCGACATCCCCGCACACAACCCGACATTTCCGCACACATCCTGACATTAAAGCCGACATCCCCGCACACAACCCGACATTCCCGCACACATCCTGACATTACCGCCGACATCCCCGCACACGTCCCGACATTACCGCCGACATCCCCACACACAACCAGACATTCCCACACACATCCTGACATTACCGTCGACATCCCCGCCGACATCCTGACATTACCACCGACATCCCCGCACACAACCCGACATTCCCGCACACATCCTGACATTACCGCCGACATCCCCGCCCACATCCCGACATTACCGCCGACATCCCTGCACACATCCCGACATTACCGCCCACATCCCGACATTACCACCGACATCCCCACACACAACCCGACATTCACGCACACATCCTGACATTACCGCCGACATCCCCGCACACATCCTGACATTACCGTTTACATCACCGCACACATCCCGACACTACAGCCCTCATCATCACCGCACACACACGGGCATTACCTCAGTGACGTCCCCGCTGACAGCACGATTCACTTCAGTTGCGTGGAGCTCACAGGAGCGGCGGTGTTTTACAGCCTCTCCTGTCAGCTTCATGTAGCAGAGCTGGATGCGTCGCGGGATCTCTGGATTACGCCGGACCTGGAGGGGTATTTGGGGATTTTAATAAAGTGGTGAAAGAGGGTGTTTTTTTGTCTTTTATTCCAAATAAATGATTTTTTCGGGTGTATGTGTTTATTTACTTTCACTTACAGGTTAATTATGGAAGGTATCTCGGGGAGACGCCGGTCATGATTAACCTAGGACTTAGTGGCAGCTATGGGCTGCTGCCATTAACCCCTTATTACCCCGATTGCCACCGCACCAGGGCAATTCGGGATGAGCCGGGTAAAGTCCCGGGACTGTCGCATGTAATGGATGCGGCAATTCCGGGCGGCTCCTGGCTGATAGTTAGGCTGGGGGGCTCCCCATAACGTGGCGCTCCCCATCCTGAGAATACCAGCCTTCAGCCGTGTGGCTTTATCTTGGCTGGTATCAAAATTTGGGGGGGACGCACGTCGTTTTTTTTTAAATTATTTATTTATTTTACTGCAAGATATAGACCCGCCCACCTGCGGCTGTGATTGGTTGCAGTGAGACAGCTGTCACTCAGCGTGGGGGCGTGTCTGACTGCAACCAATCATAGGCGCCGGTGGGCGGGGAAAGCAGGGAATACGAGATTGAATAATGAGCGGCCGGCATTTTCAAAAGAGGAAAAGCCGCCGGAGAAGTGTGAACGCCGTGCAGCGCCGTGCCGGTGATCGGGGAACGGTGAGTATGAGAGAGGGGGGGGAGACTGACCGACGGACAGAGGGACAGACAGAGAGACCAACCGACAGAGAGAGAGAGACAGACAGAGCGACTAACTGACAAAGAAAGAGACCGACCGACCAACAGACAGAGGGAGATTCACTGACATCCACAGACAGAAATTGACCGACATCACAGAGACTGAAGAGACCTGCGTTTTGCTTCTCAAAAAAGCATGCGGAATGCAACAAAAATGCAGTCCAAGTGCATTTTGGTTGCGTTCTGACCCACATCATTGATTTCAACGGGTGGAGAACGCAGCTACAACGCACAAAAGAAGTGACATGCTGCTTTTTTTCCGCAGCGATTTTGGACATCCAAAACGCTGAGTTTACAAACGCAGCGTGTGCATTGATTTTTCTGTTTTCTCATAGACTTTGCTGAGGAAGCTGAACGCATGCAGTTACGCTGCAGTTCAAAACGCAGCGTTTCCGCAGGAAAAAATGCAACGTGCGCACATAGCCTTAGGGTAAGAACGCACTTTGCGTTCACCTACTTGCAGTTCTAAACGCACGTTTTGGGCTTAATTGATTTGACCAAAGTTGCCTTTTTCATAAATTTAGTGATGAAAACGCATGCGTATTTACCGTGTTTTAGATGCGTTTTCAGGGCTTTTTACATGCTTTTTCACCTGCGTTTTGACAGATGCGTTTTGCACATCAAGACACTGCTTAATAAAGTTTAAACAGTCAAACAGAATGAAAAAAAAAGAAAAAAAGGATCAAATCTATATTAATGGGAAAAATAATGAAAATAGATATATTTCATAAAATTATAGCGGTAATATACATTTTATCCCTAAAATAGCAATAAATGCATATTTTTCTTAAATTTAATTGTCGGATTATGTGTGTGTGTAAAGGGACATATCAAATCATTATATTGATGTCCAAAAAGCATGCGTTTTGGTAGTCCAAAACACATGTTTTCTGCACTGAAAAAGCAGGTAAAACGCAGGAATTTGAAGGAATCTTGGTTTTTGCCATTTCTCATTGACTTCAATGTTAGCAAAAAGCACCCAAAATGGCAAAAACAATTGACATGATGCTTCTTTGAACGCATGGTTTTTGCCACAAAATATGCAAATTAAACGCAGCATTTAGAAATGCAAAGTGCGGTCTTAAAATCCCCATTTTCCATTGACTTTGCTGGAAAATCAAAACGCATGCCTTTTGGCATGAAAAAGGTGCTTCTCAAAAGGGACCTAAAAGCACCTGAAACGCAGGTGGAAACGCAAAGTGCGTTCTTATCCTTATGGTATATAGCCAAAATCATGGTCTCTGACTGGGCTTTAGCATTTATCAGGGGGAGTCACGAGGCCCCCATACACATTAGGCTAGGTTCACATTTCCGTTGTTTTAAATCCGTCAGCGACGGATCCGCCGTTTTTTAGATGGCAACTGACGCAACGGATGTGTTTTCCTGTGAACGGAATCCTGTGAAAAAACGGATCCGTCGCGTCCGTTATATTCACTGTGCGTCCGTTTTTTGACAGATCCGTCGTGATCGTTTGTGTTTCGGACAGCCCAGTAGGTGTGCCAGACTTGCTGGGCATGCTCAGTAGAGCATGACGGAATCCAGCGCTGGATTCCGTCGTAAGACGGATTACGACGGAATCCAGCACCATAGACATCCATTACAAGCTTGATGGATTGCGACGGATTCCTGCGCGGTACGTTAATTTTGACGGCCCAAAAAACGTTATATTCTGCGTCGTTCAGACCAAAGACGAATGATGCGCCGCGCAGCGGATGCAACGCAAGGGCAGTCGTAATCCGCCACTCATACAAGTCTATGGGAAACAACAGAATCCGCCAAATGGATTCCGTTGTTTACCAGAGCCGCAGATTGTGACTGATACAAATTGACAGAAATGTGATCCTAGCCTTAAGCCTGTCAGATAATCCCGCCAATACCAGTGTGGTTGATCTTAGTCTAGTGTGTATGGGCAGTGGCGTACCTAGAGTAAGATGGGCCCCAGTGCGAGATTTGGACCTGGTTTCATCCCCCCATGCATGTTGGTTAGATGTATGAGCTCCTATAATGTTCAAAATTGTATAAAGACATAGGCCTTCTGCCCACAGGGCATTTTTTCTTAACATGCTTTCTAGTGTTTTTCCTTGCTTTTTTTTTAATCAATAAAAGCAAGGTAAAATCATTGTGGCAAAGTCTATGAGAGTCGTGACTTGCTGTGAACTGCACACGTTGCTTCTTTTTCGGTTTCTTTTTTTATTGCTAAAAAAAGAAGAAACAAGTCAGTTCGTTTAGCATTTAGCGTTTTTTTCTGTTTTTCCCCAATTGACTTCAATGAAGTCAGTGAAAATGCAGGAAAAAACGCATATGGAATGACTACGTTGCTTTTGTGCTTTTTTTTATGTGCTTTTTGTCATCACTGGGGTTCCCAGCAATAGAAATAAGCGATCCTGATAGTCAAAGATCAGAAAAAAAACGTACGATCTTTGGCTAGGTCCGGATCGGACATCAGATCATTTACCGCAAAATATCTTGCCAAGCGTCCGTAAATAAATTGGATGACAAAACCATCCTCTCCTTGTCCATCACAGACAGCCATGTCAAGTATTGGCATCACTGTGATTGGCCACTGTAAAAAAAAAAAAAAAAAAGGAACCAAAAGGGATAAAGCAGTACATACTTACAAAGTCCCGGCGGCTGCAACGTTACTTCTGGACCCATCAATTATCTCTAATTAATATTCACTGCTTTCCCCGCCCACCGGCCTATCTGATTGGCTGCACTCAGACCCCACCCACAGACAGCGTCTGATTAGTTGGAATCACAGGCGCTGTCTCAGGGTCTATATTGTGGTATAACGTAAATAAATAAAACAATTGGCGTAGCGTCCCCCCTGTACTGATAAAGCCAAATAAAGCCGGGTACAGCCCCCAGCCGTGCGCTTATCTTGGCTGTGTATCAAAATAAGAGGGACAGCATGCAGCTTTTTTTTTTTTAATTAAATAAATAATTAAAAAAAAAAAACAGTGTGCGCCCCCCCCCCCCCCATCCCCTAATTTTGATACCCAGCTAAGATAATGCCCGACAGTTGGGGACTGGATTCTCAGCTTAGGGAGTCCTATGACTATTAGGCCACCCCCCAAGCTAAGAGTAGCAACTTGCAGCCGCCCGGGATTGTCGCATCCAATAGATGTGATAAGCCTGGAGCTTTACCCAGCTCTTCCGATTGACCTGGTGCAGTGGCAATCGGGGTAATATAAGAGGTTAATAACAACCCACAGCTGTCACTAAGCTGTAGATTAGTGATGGCAAGCAACTATGACATCCCCCATCACTAATCTGTAAGTAAAAGTAAACACTGGAAAAATCCTTTATTTGAAATAAAAGAAAAAGAAACGCCCTCTCTCACCACTTTATTAACCCCAAAACACCCATGAAGGTCTGACGTAATTCATACGAGGTCCCGTGACAATTCAGCTCTGCTACATCTGAAATTACAGTGCGCGATCATGGAACATGATTGAATGCTGTAACTACAGGAAGAGTGAGCTGCGATTAGCGGTGACGTCACTCAGGTTAGTAACGGTCACAGTTGGACGTTCACGTGTGACTGCAGATAACCAGAGTGACATCATAAGGTGAATTGCGTTCATGCGGGCCAATCACCAGGGTTTCCTGCAGATCCATCGGCATAAACGCAATTCACCTTGTGACTTCACCAGGTTTCCCTGCACCAAGGCCTTGCGGTCTTTACCACGGGACTTTGCTGGAGGGAAGTCTGAAGACATAGGTGCCATGGTCTGTGAGGCGATCTGTAGTTTATTAAGCCTGGGTGAGAGAGAGAGACAGAGGCATGAGAAAAGGAGGACGAGAGAGAGAGAGAGAGAGAGAGAGAGAGAGAGGCATGAGAAAAGGAGGACGAGAGAGAGAGAGAGAGAGGCATGAGAAAAGGAGGTCGAGAGAGAGAGAGAGAGGCCAGGAGGCATGAGAAAAGGAGGACGAGAGAGAGAGAGAGGCCAGGAGGTGTGAAAAAAAGGACGAGAGAGAGAGGGGCCAGGAGGTGTGAGAAAAGGAGGACGAGAGAGAGAGACAGAGGCATGAGAAAAGGAGGACGAGAGAGGGAGGCCAGGAGGTGTGAGAAAAGGAGGATGAGAGAGAGAGAGGCCAGGAGGTGTGAGAAAAGGAGGACGAGAGAGAGAGGCCAGGAGGTGTGAGAAAAGGAGGACGAGAGAGAGAGAGAGGCCAGGAGGTGTGAGAAAAGGAGGATGAGAGAGAGAGAGAGGCCAGGAGGTGTGAGAAAAGGAGGACGAGAGAGAGAGAGAGGCCAGGAGGTGTGAGAAAAGGAGGATGAGAGAGAGAGAGAGGCCAGGAGGTGTGAGAAAAGGAGGACGAGAGAGAGAGAGAGGCCAGGAGGTGTGAGAAAATGAGGATGAGAGAGAGAGAGAGGCCAGGAGGTGTGAGAAAAGGAGGACGAGAGAGAGAGAGAGGCCAGGAGGTGTGAGAAAAGGAGGATGAGAGAGAGAGAGAGAGGCCAGGAGGTGTGAGAAAAGGAGGATGAGAGAGAGAGAGGCCAGGAGGTGTGAGAAAAGGAGGACGAGAGAGAGAGAGAGAGGCCAGGAGGTGTTAGAAAAGGAGGACGAGAGAGAGAGAGAGAGGCCAGGAGGTGTGAGAAAAGGAGGACGAGAGAGAGAGAGAGGCCAGGAAGTGTGAGAAAAGGAGGTCGAGAGAGAGAGAGAGAGAGAGAGGCCAGGAGGCATGAGAAAAGGAGGACGAGAGAGAGAGGCCAGGAGGTGTGAGAAAAGGAGGACGAGAGAGAGAGAGAGAGGGGCCAGGAGGTGTGAGAAAAGGAGGACGAGAGAGAGAGACAGAGGCATGAGAAAAGGAGGAAGAGAGAGAGAGAGACAGACAGAGGCATGAGAAAAGGAGGACGAGAGAGAGAGAGAGAGAGAGAGAGAGAGAGACAGAGGCATGAGAAAAGGAGGAAGAGAGAGAGAGAGAGAGGCATGAGAAAAGGAGGACGAGAGAGAGAGAGAGGCCAGGAGGTGTGAAAAAAAGGATGAGAGAGAGAGAGAGAGAGAGGCCAGGAGGTGTGAGAAAAGGAGGACGAGAGAGAGAGACAGAGGCATGAGAAAAGGAGGACGAGAGAGAGAGAGACCAGGAGGTGTGAGAAAAGGAGGACGAGAGAGAGAGGCCAGGAGGTGTGAGAAAAGGAGGACGAGAGAGAGAGAGAGGCCAGGAGGTGTGAGAAAAGGAGGATGAGAGAGAGAGAGAGGCCAGGAGGTGTGAGAAAAGGAGGACGAGAGAGAGAGAGAGAGAGAGAGAGGCCAGGAGGTGTGAGAAAAGGAGGATGAGAGAGAGAGAGAGAGAGAGAGGCCAGGAGGTGTGAGAAAAGGAGGACGAGAGAGAGAGAGGCCAGGAGGTGTGAGAAAAGGAGGACGAGAGAGAGAGAGGCCAGGAGGTGTGAGAAAAGGAGGACGAGAGAGAGAGAGAATAAGGAATAACGTTTGGAACACCATTCTAAGTCTGAACTGGGTGCAAGCTAGGGACCCCAATGTAGAGAAATACTTTGGCGTAGTGTTGGGGCTCTATTGCATTGATCAATTCAGTAGCTAAATTTCTCTTTATTCATATGTTCATGGCAGTAATGCAGATTCCATTTTTCACATTTTCACTCTTACATGTAGCTATTGGATTTTTCAAGTCAGTATTCACACAGCAGTTTCTGCTATTCCATGTATTCCCCTTACATAGTCACTGGTGTTGCATACCTTATCTCCCCATAGTGATGTTTTTTTTTTAGGTTTTTGCACCCAGTTCAGACTTAGAATGGTGTTCCAAACGTTATTCCTTATTGTTAGTAGTTTTTCGTTTGGGAACCCTCCCCACACACCTATTGCCAATCCATATCATACGCATATATAGCCTGGGTCTCAGCTTCCCATACACGGTAAGTTTTTTTAACTGCATGAGAGGACACACACAAGCTAGGGACCCTAACGTAGAGAAATACTTTGGCGTAGTGTTGGGGCTCTATTGCATTGATCAATTCAGTAGCTAAATTTCTCTTTATTCATATATTCATGGCAGTAATGCAGATTCCATTTTTCACATATTCACTCTTGCATATAGCTATTGGATTTTTCAAGTCAGTATTCACACAGCAGTTTCTGCTATTCCATGTATTCCCCTTACATAGTCACTGGTGTTGCATACCTTATCTCCCCATAGTGAGAGAGAGAGGCCAGGAGGTGTGAGAAAAGGAGGACGAGAGAGAGAGAGGCCAGGAGGTGTGAGAAAAGGAGGACGAGAGAGAGAGAGAGGCCAGGAGGTGTGAGAAAAGGAGGACGAGAGAGAGAGAGGCCAGGAGGTGTGAGAAAAGGAGGACGAGAGAGAGAGAGAGAGAGGCCAGGAGGTGTGAGAAAAGGAGGACGAGAGAGAGAGAGGCCAGGAGGTGTGAGAAAAGGAGGACGAGAGAGAGAGAGAGAGAGGAGAGGCCGAGAGGTGTGAGAAAAGGAGGACATTAGAGAGAGAGGAGAGGCCCGGAGGTGTGAGAAAAGGAGGACATTAGAGAGAGGAGAGGCCTGGAGGTGTGAGAAAAGGAGGTGTGAGAAAAGGAGGATGAGAGAGAGAGAGAGAGAGAGGCCAGGAGGTGTGAGAAAAGGAGGATGAGAGAGAGAGAGAGAGGCCAGGAGGTGTGAGAAAAGGAGGACATTAGAGAGAGAGAGAGGAGAGGCCAGGAGGTGTGAGAAAAGGAGGACATTAGAGAGAGAGAGGAGAGGCCAGGAGGTGTGAGAAAAGGAGGACATTAGAGAGAGAGAGAGGAGAGGCAAGGAGGTGTGAGAAAAGGAGGACATTAGAGAGAGAGAGGAGAGTCCAGGAGGTGTGAGAAAAGGAGGACATGAGAGAGAGGAGAGGCCAGGAGGTGTGAGAAAAGGAGGACATGAGAGAGAGAGAGAGAGAGGAGAGGCCAGGAGGTGTGAGAAAAGGAGGACATGAGAGAGAGAGGCCAGGAGGTGTGAGAAAAGGAGGACGAGAGAGAGAGAGGGGCCAGGAGGTGTGAGAAAAGGGGGACATTAGAGAGAGAGAGAGGAGAGGCCAGGAGGTGTGAGAAAAGGAGGACATGAGAGAGAGAGGCCAGGAGGTGTGAGAAAAGGGGGACATTAGAGAGAGAGGAGAGGCCAGGAGGTGTGAGAAAAGGAGGACATGAGAGAGAGAGGCCAGGAGGTGTGAGAAAAGGAGGACGAGAGAGAGAGAGAGGAGAGGCCAGGAGGTGTGAGAAAAGGAGGACATTAGAGAGAGAGAGGAGAGGCCAGGAGGTGTGAGAAAAGGAGGACATTAGAGAGAGAGAGGAGAGGCAAGGAGGTGTGAGAAAAGGAGGACATTAGAGAGAGAGAGGAGAGTCCAGGAGGTGTGAGAAAAGGAGGACATGAGAGAGAGGAGAGGCCAGGAGGTGTGAGAAAAGGAGGACATGAGAGAGAGAGAGAGGAGAGGCCAGGAGGTGTGAGAAAAGGAGGACATTAGAGAGAGAGAGAGAGGAGAGGCCAGGAGGTGTGAGAAAAGGAGGACATGAGAGAGAGGGAGGCCAGGAGGTGTGAGAAAAGGAGGACATGAGAGAGAGGAGAGGCCAGGAGGTGTGAGAAAAGGAGGACATGAGAGAGAGAGAGAGGAGAGGCCAGGAGGTGTGAGAAAAGGAGGACATGAGAGAGAGGAGAGGCCAGGAGGTGTGAGAAAAGGAGGACATGAGAGAGAGAGAGAGGAGAGGCCAGGAGGTGTGAGAAAAGGAGGACATGAGAGAGAGAGAGGAGAGGCCAGGAGGTGTGAGAAAAGTCTTCATCATGGCTGCAGGTGACAGGGGAGACGTCCTGCACTGGTGATGTGCTGGGAGCGTCTGAGGTGACTGGATATGAATGACGCCCCCAGCACATCCCCAGGGCAGGACGTCTCCCCTGTCACCTGCAGCCATGATGAAAATTACACCCCTCAGCCCAGCATCTTTGCGGTAGGAGATGAATCAGGGCAGCGGCTTCCTTGTCCTCTGCTGCCGGCTGTTCAGAGCGCAGCAATTATGAGGAGTTTGTCCTGTGATTGCTGCACATGAGCATAGGCTACATACCGGTATGGTAGAATGTACGTACGGGCTCCTTCCAGATATGACGTCATTTCCGTCACTCGTTAGGGGCGTGTTCTGGTTTGCAGAGGCAGGAAGTTACGCCATTGCCTCAAGCAGTGCGCTTCTTGTGGATGTTCTTTTCTCATGTAGCGCCGTGTTCTCGTTTTTCCGGACAGCGCCATGAGTGATATTTCTCCTGCACAGAGCGGTTATTGTGCTCACTAGGAGTAACGGGAGTTCTTTATTTTTGGTAGATGACCCTCTGTGAGGGGGGGGGGGTCGACGCCTCTGGGGACCCTCTGTGAGGCGGGGGTCGACGCCTCTGGGGACCCTCTGTGGGGGTGTCGACGCCTCTGGGAACCCTCTGTGGGGGGGGTCGACGCCTCTGGGGACCCTCTGTGGGGGGGGTCGACGCCTCTGGGGACCCTCTGTGGGGGGGGGGGGGTCGATGCCTCTGGGGACCCTCTGTGGGGGGGGGGGGGGTCGACGCCTCTGGGGGGGGGTGGGGGTCGACGCCTCTGGGGACCCTCTGTGGGGGGGGGTCAACGCCTCTGGGGACCCTCTGTGGGGGGGGGGGTCAACGCCTCTGGGGACCCTCTGTGGGGGGGGTCGACGCCTCTGGGGACCCTCTGTGGGGGGGGGTCGACGCCTCTGGGGACCCTCTGTGGTGGGGGGGGGGTCGACGCCTCTGGGGACCCTCTGTGGTGGGGGGGGGTCGACGCCTCTGGGGACCCTCTGTGGTGGGGGGGGGGGTCGACGCCTCTGGGGACCCTGTGGGGGGGGGTCGATGCCTCTGGGGACCCTGTGGGGGGGGGGTCGATGCCTCTGGGGACCCTGTGGGGGGGGGGGGTCGACGCCTCTGGGGACCCTGTGGGGGGGGGTCGACGCCTCTGGGGACCCTGTGGGGGGGGTCGACGCCTCTGGGGACCCTCTGTGGGGGGGGGGGTCGACGCCTCTGGGGACCCTCTGTGGGGGGGGGGGGTCGACGCCTCTGGGGACCCTCTGTGGGGGGGGGGGTCGACGCCTCTGGGGACCCTCTGTGGGGGGGGGGGTCGACGCCTCTGGGGACCCTCTGTGGGGGGGGGGGGTCGACGCCTCTGGGGACCCTCTGTGGGGGGGGTCGACGCCTCTGGGGACCCTCTGTGGGGGGGGGGGTCGACGCCTCTGGGGACCCTCTGTGGGGGGGGGGGGTCGACGCCTCTGGGGACCCTCTGGTGGGAGGAGGGGGTCGACGCCTCTGGGGACCCTCTGGTGGGAGGAGGGGGTCGACGCCTCTGGGGACCCTCTGGTGGGAGGAGGGGGTCGACGCCTCTGGGGACCCTCTGTGGGGGGGGGGGTCGACGCCTCTGGGGACCCTCTGTGGGGGGGGGGGTCAACGCCTCTGGGGACCCTCTGTGGGGGGGGGGGGTCGACGCCTCTGGGGACCCTCTGTGGGGGGGGGTCGACGCCTCTGGGGACCCTCTGTGGGGGGGGGGTTGAGGGGTCGACGCCTCTGGGGACCATCGGTGGGGGGTCGATGCCTCTGGGGACCCTCTGGGGTGGGGTGGTTAATGCCTCTGGGGACCCTCTGTGGGGTTGATGCTGCTGGGGGCCCTCTGATGGCAGTTGGGATGGGGGGGTTGATGCTGAGGGCCTTCTGGTGGGATTTGCAGGGGGTATACAACTCTGGGGGGATGCTTGCAGTGGGATTTGGGTTGTGTACGATGCTTGTGGGATATGGTGAGTGTTATGAATCGGCGCCGCCACAGCCGCAAGTAGCCTGCTGCGGTTCCTGTTGCTCCCAGGCACCGGCTGCCGTTTTTGGCCGTGACTTGGGTCATCCAGCTGGCTGCTTCCTCCTCCTCCATGTCTAAGGGGTGCTTCACACATGGCGAGATCGCTACCGAAATCGCTGCTACGTCACGGTTTTGGTGACCCAGCAGTGACCTCATTAGCGATCTCGCTGTGTGTGACACTGAGCAGCGATCTGGCCCCTGCTGTGAGATCGCTGCTCGTTACACACAGCCCTGGTTCGTTTTCTTCAAAGGCGCTCTCCCGCTGTGACGCACACATCGCTGTGTGTGACAGCGAGAGAGCGACGAAATGAAGTGAGTAGAGAGCAGGAGCCGGCATCTGGCAGCTGCGGAAAGCTGTAACCAAGATAAACATCGGGTAACCAAGGGAAGCCCTTTCCCTGGTTACCCGATATTTACCTTCGTTACCAGCCTCCGCCGCTCTCACGCTGCCAGTGCCGGCTCCTGCTCTCTGCACATGTAGCTGCAGTACACATCGTGTAATTAACCCGATGTGTACTGTAGCTAGGAGAGCAAGGAGCCAGCGCTAAGCAGTGTGCGCGGCTCTCTGCACATGTAGCTGCAGTACACATCGGGTTAATTACCCGATGTGTACTGTAGCTAGGAGAGCAAGGAGCCAGTGCTAAGCAGTGTGCGCGGCTCCCTGCACATGTAGCGACGTTATGATCGCTGCTGCGTCGCTGTGTTTGACAGCTAAGCAGCGATCATAAGAGCGACTTACAAGGTCGCTGTTACGCCACAGAAAATGGTGATGTAACAGCGACGTCGCTGTCGCTATGTGTGAACCCAGCCTTAGTGTGGAGAGGCGGCTAGTGCGCATGCGCGCGCCTATTTATCCCAGCCAGAGCCTAAAGGCCCCGTCACACAGATAAATCTTTGGCAGATCTGTGGTTGCAGTGAAATCATGGACATATTGTTCTATTTGTACACAGCCACAAACCTGGCACTGATTGTCCATAATTTCACTGCAACCACAGATCTGCCAAAGATTTATGTCTGTGTGTGACAGGGCCTTTAGTCCAGTATTTCGCCCAGTGAGCATGCTCATCATCGTGCCTTGTTGAAGTCCTGTGTTGTTCAGGCTACTGAGCATGCTCAGGCACTTATTGCATCAGAGGCTAGGTCCGGTAAGGACCTCACTGGGCATGTCCGTGAGGTGGCAGGCTCTGATAAGCCGACACACATCAGGTGTCCTGATGATGTGGCCACTCCTGACTGACTCGCGGAGGCCCTCCCCTATGACATGGCACCTCACCATTCGTTGTCAGACGATGACTGGTGCGGTGTTTGGGGCGTGGCAGCCATGAGGTCATCAGTGACGTGGCGGTTCCGGATAGGCTGCTGGTGATGTCGCTGATGACATGGCACTCCGCTATTGGACCCTAGTGGTGCCATTGTGGTCCACCCTAGGTTTGGGGCGGACCCAGATTATAAAAGGGGCTGGAGACAACATGGAGGTGCGCAGTCTTCTCATATGCTTGTTGTAAGCACACCTCCATGTATAGAGCCCATTGCAGCATAAGCCTTTGTTTGGAAGCGGTTGGTAGGGTTAGGTGTCCGGTGCTTGTCACGCCAAGACACCCGAGGCTCAGAACGTTAGGGTCAGGCACCGGGCTTCCACCTCCTACTGTCCAGTCCTGCTTGAGCAGCCCAGTGGAGTTAACTGGGCTGTAGCTGCTGCGCCACCTGTCCGGTTGTGTCCCCTACGCACACGGACGGTGTACTCCAGGACCCCTGTAGCGTTAACAGGGAGTTCCTGGGCTGGGTGTGTGGACCCTGTTCCCCTCGTATCAGCTTCCCAGTCAACGTTACCACTGTGACCACCTGGCCTGACGTGTTCTGTACACATGTGGCCAGTTGAGAGCCCTGATGGCCAGAAACGCTAATCGGGGGACCACTCTGTTTGACATGTCATACACAAGTGGCCGACAGGGCGCTTTCGCGGCGGTCTTCCGGTCAACGTTACCTGGTCACCACCCGGCCTGACGTGTTCCCTGCACACACGGTCGGTGTAGCACTATAGGTACACTGAAACGCTAACTGTGTTGTCGTCCGGTCTGACGTGTCCCTACACACGTGACCGGTTCCCAGGTCTCCTGTTATCTAAGAACAACCCAGCTCTGTATTCTCCGCCTAACCTTCGGGTTGCCAGCAGCTCCTTTGTCATCTGGAGCACGGTGGGCCCCGACTGGCGATTAGGATATTTACCACCTTATCCTGATCTGCCAGTCCCCCCGTAACAGTGGGTGTACGATGCTGGTGATTTGCCTTCGATGAGAGGGGGTTCAATGCTTTGGGAGGGGGATTGAGGGGGTTCAATGCTTTGGGAGGGGGTTTGAGGGGGTTCAATGCTTTGGGAGGGGGATTGAGGGGGTTCAATGCTTTGGGAGGGGGTTTGAGGGGGTTCAATGCTTTGGGAGGGGGCTTGAGGGGTTCAATGCTTTGGGAAGGGGTTTGAGGGTCTTTAATGCTTTGGGAGGAGGTTCAATGCTTTGGGTGAGGGTTCAGTGCTTTGGGAGGGGACTCCCAAGTCATTCGGGCACTCGGTGTTAAAACTGCCAATGCTCGGTGTTATCTTCTGCTCAGTGTTCTCACACCTGTTGAATGCAGTGTAAAGATATATTTGATATATACAGTGCCTTGCAAAACTATTCGACCTACTTGAATTTTTCAACCTTTTGCCACATTTGAGGCTTCAAACATAAAGATAAAAATTTACAATTTTATGGTGAAGAATGAACAACAAGTGGGACACAATTGTGAAGTTGAACGAAATTTATTGCTTATTTTAAACTTTCATAAATAAACTGAAAATTGGGGCATGCAATATTATTCGGCCCCTTTAAGTTAATACTTTGTAGCGCCACCTTTTGCTGCGATTACAGCTGCAAGTCGCTTGGGGTATGTATCAGTTTTGCACATCGAGAGACTGAAATTCTTGCCCATTCTTCCTCTGCAAATAGCTCGAGCTGAGTGAGGTTGGATGGAGAGCGTTTGTGAACTGCAGTTTTCAGCTCTCCACAGATTCTCGATTGGATTCAGGTCTAGACTTTAGGGTGCTTTACACGCTGCGACATCGCTAGCGATGTGACACGCCAGATCGCACATACGATTTGCCGAGATCGCACATGTGACCGGTGCTACAAAAATAACCTATGTGCGATCTCGGCAAATCTTATCTGCGATCTGGCGTGTCAAATCGCTAACGAGATCGCTAGCGATGTCGCAGTGTGTAAAGCACCATTTTGACTTGGCCATTCTAACACCTGGATATGTTTGTTTGTGAACCATTCCATTGTAGATTTTGCTTCGTTTTGGATCATTGCCTTCTTGAAAGACAAATCTCCGTCCCAGTCTTAGGTCTTTTACAGACTCCAGCAGGTTTTCTTCAAGAATGGTCCTGTATTTGGCTCCATCCATCTTCCCATCAATTTTAACCAACTTCCCTGTCCCTGCTGAAGAAAAGCAGTCCCAAACCGTGATGCTGCCACCACCATGTTTGACAGTGGGGATGGTGTGTTCAGGGTGATGAGCTATGTTGCTTTTACACCAAACATATCGTTTGGCATTGTG
The DNA here is from genome assembly GCF_048569485.1 of Anomaloglossus baeobatrachus. NCBI lineage: Eukaryota > Metazoa > Chordata > Amphibia > Anura > Aromobatidae > Anomaloglossus > Anomaloglossus baeobatrachus. The sequence goes on from NC_134359.1 coordinate 248,376,551, forward strand.
CCCAAATAGTTCGATTTTGGTTTCATCTGACCAGCGCACCTTCTTCAGTACGTTTGGTGTGGTGTGTCTCCCAGGTGGCTTGTGGCAAACTTTTAAATGACACTTTTTATGGATATCTTTGAGAAATGGCTTTCTTCTTGCCACTCTTCCATAAAGGCTAGATTTGTGCAGTGTACGACTGATTGTTGTCCTTTGGACAGACTCTCCCACCTCAACTGTAGATCTCTGCAGTTCATCCAGAGTGATCATGGGCCTCTTGGCTGCATCTCTGATCAGTCTTCTCCTTGTTTGAGATTACATTTTTGAGGGATGACCGGGTCTTGGTAGATTTGCGGTGGTATGATACTCCTTCCATTTCAATATGATCGCTTGCACAGTGCTTCTTGGGATGTTTAAAGTTGTGAAAATCTTTTTGTAACCATTTCCGGCTTTAAACTTCTCCACAACGGTATCACGGACCTGCCTGTTGTGTTCCTTGGTTTTCATGATGCTCTGTGCTTTAAACAGAACACTGAGACTATCACAGAGCAGGTGCATTTATACGGAGACTGATTACACACAGGTGGCTTATATTTATAAGCATCAGTCATAAAGGACAACATTGGATCATTCAGAGATCCTCAATAAACTTTTGGAGTGAGTTTGCTGCACTTTAAGTAAAGGGACCGAATAATATTGCAAGCCCCAATTTTCAGTTTTTGGTTTTTTTTTACCAAAGTTTATAATAAGCAATAAATTTCGTTGAACTTCACAATTGTGTCCCACTTGTTTTTGACTCTTCACCATAACATTAACATTTTTATGTTTTAAGCATGAAATGTGGAAAAAAGGTTGAAAAATTCAAGGGGGCTGAACACTTTCGCAAGGCACTGTAGATTTGGTGAATAAGGTGGGTGGTCAAACAGCTGGAAGCCCAATTCTGCCAGTTTTGCTGTGGTTGCTTGTGCAGTGTGAGCGGAGGCATTGTCTTGCAGCAACAAGATTCCTTTGGACAGCTTGCCACACCTTTTGGCCTTCAGAGCTGCCTTCAATTGGTCCAGAAGTTCAGTGTAATATCTTGCATTGATGGTGGAACTCTTTTGATGGTAGTCCACTAGCAGCATGCCCTCCTTATCGCAGAACACAGATGCCATCAGCGTAGTGGCTGATTTTTGCACCCTGAACTTTTTTGGAGGAGGCGAACCACTGTGCCTCCAATATTTTGACTGCTCCTTGTTTTCAGGGTCATACAAATAAATCCAGGTCTCATCCATAGTGACCAGTTGATCCAGGAAGTTTTTATCAGTCCGGAAACGCGGACAAATTGACTGGGAAGTTTTCACTCGAATGCTTCTTTGATCTGTTTTCAAACATTTGGGGACGCAGTTTGCAGATAGTGATTTCCTCATGTCCAAATGTTCATGGATAATGACACAAATACGTTCACGGGAAATCCCCATGATGTCTGCTATTGCTTTAGCTGAAATTCGCTGATTCTCCAGTATGAGGTTGTGCACAGCATCGAGGATATCCAGAACAAGAACAACCGCTCTGTCGTCCAGGACGTTCCTCATCATTGGTGCTGAAGTGGCCAGTTTTAAATTTGGTAGTGATTAACTGTGGAATGAAAGAACATATATCCCCCAATGTCTGCGACATATCACCATGAATATCCTTCGCGAACTTTCCTTTTAGAAACAAGAATTTTATCACTCCTGCTCTCAGTTGCTGTGAATATCGCATTAGACTCCGCCATTTTGTTTTCCCGCGTGCGTGAAACACTGTTGCCATAAGCAACAAACGCAAAATTTTGAAAACATATTAGACACAAGGCTTTCATGTGATGTAACATTCGTTACCATAGAAACAAAAAAGATCCTAAAGGCAAAGACTTAGCAGCCCCTCGTATACAACATTCTAAAGTACTGTATAAGTGAAATACAACAGGAGGAAATTCCAGGGAAGGATCACATTTAAGTATAGGATAAAATTTTACTTTTATTTAGTCTCATAAAGAAAAAGAAGATAAAAAAAATCTAAAAATAAGAAGCGCTGATAGTGTAACACCAGATGAACAAGTGCAGTATATAGGAGATATACACTCCCCTAATTCGGTTGTGAAAGTCACAACCACTGATAAGCATGAGATAATGGCGTCTGCTGCAGCCCCACGTGGATGAGCGTTCAAAGAGAAGTAGAGAATGGGTTAATGCTGCGCATTAGCCAAAATGAAACTATCTTTTTATTTCATCGGTCTACGCGTTTCGAGGTCAGAAACCTCTTCCTCAGAACCAGTACATCAACAAAAAAAGGCTTTTTGTTGTACTGGTCCTGAGGAAGAGGTTTTTGACCTCGAAACGCGTAGACCAATGAAATAAAAAGAAAGATATTATTCATCAACTCTTCTACAGTTTCATTTTGGCTGATGTGCGGCGTTAACGCCTTCTCTACTCTGAAAGAAAAAGAAAAAATTTAATGTAATCCTGGTAGTTTCTTGGATACAGTCCCAATAGAAAATGGAAGATTTAGAGCTCACTGAGCTTTCTCTGGCTGGGGCCATTGTTATGGAGGAGAGTGGAGGTGGGGAAGGTCAGGACCCAGAGGTAGGTAGCTGGGTAACAGAAGAAGAGGTAGGGGAAAAAGTGTCAGGGAACCTAGTTCTGATCTGGCACAACCTAGTAAATATGCCTGTTTGGCTGATATTAGGAATGCAGGACCATGATCACTACAGCAGGACATTGGTCCTAGCAACCAGGAAAACAACTGCTGTAGGAAGGATGGAAATAGGAGTGTAGCAAAGGCCAGACATATGGTGGTAGGGGACTCTATAATTAGGCGGGCAGACCGGGTCATCTGTCGCCGAGACCATGAATACCGAACAGTGTGTTGGCTGCCGGGTGCTCGGGTTTGGCATTATGCGGATCAGATAGACAGATTGCTGGGTGGGGCTGGGGGAAAACCCAGCGGTCATGGTGCTCATTGGTACTAATGACAAAGTTAGAGGCAGGTGGAAGGTCCTTAAAAATGATTACAAAAGTTATCATTCATCAACTCTTCTATGGTTTCATATTGGCTGATGCGCGGCGTTAACCCCTTCTACACATCTCTTTGAATGTTCATCCATGTGGGGCTGCAGCAGGCGCCATTATCTCATGCCTATCAGTAGTTGTGCCATTCACAACTAAACTAGGTGAGTGTATATCCTCTATATAGTGCACTGTCCATCTGGTGTTACACTATTAGGGCATCTTATTTTTAGATTTAAAAATGATTACAGGGATCTAGGAGAGAAGCTGAAGTCCAGGACCTCCAAGGTGGTGTTTTCAGAAATACTACCGGTGCCACGAGCATCACTAGAAAGACTGCGGGAGCTTAGGGAGATAAATGCATGGCTTAGAAATTGGTGCAGGAAGAAAGGGTTTGGGTTCATGAAGAACTGGGCTGACTTCTCAGTTGGCTACAGGCTCTACGGTAGGGACGGGCTGCACCTCAATGGGGAAGGTGCAGCTGTGCTGGGGGAGAAAATGGTCAGATGGATGGAGGAGCTTTTAAACTAGGATCTGGGAGGAGGAAGGGTAGTGGAGCAAATAAGGGTATAGGACAGGTAGAGACAGTGAAACGGTAGGGGTCAATGAAGTATTAGGGGGGCTAGGACATGCAAGGAGCGTAGGGAGGCTAGGAGTAATACATGTGTTAATAGTATTAAATGTCTACTGGCAAATGCAAGAAGTCTTGCAAAGAAAATGAATGAATTGGAGACTTCTTATGTCAACCATGGATTTTGATGTGGTGGGCACTATGGAAACCTGGCTGGATGAAAGCCATAACTGGGTGACAAACATACAGGGTTATAGTACATTTAGGAAGGACAGGAAAGACAAAAAAGGTGGTGGGGTGTGTATATTTATCAAATCTAACCTAAAACCTGTGTTGAATGATGACATTGGGGGGAACTGCAACAATGTAGAGTCAATATGGGTAAATGTACATGGGGTGGGGAATAATGGAAAAATGCTAATTGGAGTTTGCTATAAGCCTCCTAACATACCTGAACAAGTAGAGGGCGAAATGCTGGAACAAATTGAAAAGGCAGCAAATAATAATAATAATAATAATCAGGTCCTTATGGGGGATTTCAACTATCCAGACATTCAGTGGGACATAGAATCCTCTCGTTGTGCTAAAAGCTGTAAGTTCTTATCTTCAATTCAAGACAATTACCTCTCTCAGATGGTAGATGAACCGACCAAAGGAGATAATTTGCTAGATCTAGTCCTGTCAAATACATCAGATACAATTTCAGATCTACAGGTTCGGGAGCACTTGGGTACCAGTGATCATAATATGGTAACCTTTAACGTAATATTCAATAAAACATTTAAAAGGGAAAATGTTAAAACGTGGAATTTTAGGAAAGCTGCTTTCAATAAATTAAGGGAAGAGCTTAAATGTGTAGATTGGGATAATGTCATGGTAACTGAGGATACTGAACATAAATGGGGAAAGTTTAAGGATATACTGCTAGAGTCCTGTAAAAAACTTATACCCTCTGGTAATAAAATGTCCTGGAATAAAAAGAAACCACTATGGATAAATAATACTGTACAAAGTATAATAAAACAAAAACAAAGGGCGTTTAAAATCTTAAAGGCTGAGAATACAGAAATAGCATTTCAGGCGTATAAAGATATCAATAGGAAAATAAATCAAGCAAACAAAATTAGCTACTGAAACAAAAATCGCCAAGGACATTAAAATAAATCCCCAAATCTTTTATAAATCCATTAATGCAAAAAGGAAAACAAAGGATAGTATCAGCCCCTTAAAATATAATAGGTTAGTTATAGAGGACAAACAAAAGACTGAGATATTAAACAAGCACTTCTCTTCAGTGTTCACCAAGGAACAGACTGTTCCAGGGATCATTCAACAAGTGAAAAATCAAAGTTCACCACCCGACATAATTTAACACAAAAAGTATCCCTGCATCTGAGTAAATTAAACATTGACAAATCCCCCGGGCCAGATGGAATTCATCCACGAATATTGAGGGAATTGAGCTCCGTAATCAACAAACCGCTGTATCTCATCTTTTTAGTCTCGCTTGTAACAGGGTTGGTGCCTCAGGATTGGAGGATTGCTGATGTTGTACCGATATTTAAGAAAGGTAAAAGGGTGGATCCAGGCAATTACCGTCCAGTAAGCCTGACATCAGTAGTATGCAAAGTTTTTTAGGGCATTTTAAGGGATGACATGCAAAAATATATTGCAGAAAATAATAGAATACAGTGGAACCTTGGTTAACGAGAACAATCCGTTCTGGGAGTGTGCTTGTTAACCAAGTTACTCGTTCACCAAAGCAAGATTTCCCATAGGAAATTATTGCAATGCAGACAATTTGTTCCACAACTTGTTAAATGTCCCATCCTGGTCCCCTATTGTGCCATTCCACACACGTACAAACACGTCCAAACTCACACAAAAACACGCATGCACACGCACATATTATGCTCACCTTAAATTCCGTTCCATCGCCGGTCTCCTGGGATTTGCTGTTCGCTAGTACGGGCTGCATATCTGTTAACCATCACGACGAGGGAGGAACTTCCGCACCCAGAGCGCTGACGTCAAAGGCAGGAGCCGCTTGCCTCTGATTGGCCAGCGCGCTGCCTTTGAGTAGCGTCTGACAGCCGAAGATCCTGCCTCGTCGCTATGGTTGCCGATACACATCCTGGAGCGGCGAACTACAGCACCCAGGAGGGCGGCGATGGAACGGAAGGTACACATATTATGCTCACCTTACCTTCCGTTCCATCGCCGTCCTCCTGGATCTTGTAGTTCACCGCGAGGATTCCTCCCTCGTCGCGATGTACCGGCAGACTACAAGCACCATGAGACCGGCGATGGAAGGTAAGGTGAGCATAATACTGTATGTGTGTGTGTTTGTGCATGCTTGTGTGTGTTTGTGTGGACTGCAACAGCGGGTCAGAGAGCAGTGGATGTACGGAACCGGAAGTGTGTGCGGTGAGTATTTTGCTCGTACAGCAAAACTGGATCCCATATTCCAGTGGGGCCTTACAAACAAATTTACAGAAAGCTTTGCTTGTTAAGCGAAATTCTCATTAAGTGGGTTACTCGTTAAGCGAGGTTCCACTGTAACTGACAGCATGGATTCATGAAAGATAAGTCGTGTCTAACCAACCTGTTGGGGTTCTATGAGAAGGTAAGTGTAAATCTGGATATTAGTAATGCAGCTGATGAGATTTATTTGGACTTTGCAAAGGCATTTGATACTGTACCACATAATAGCCTTATACTAAAGCTCCAGAAGCAAGGACTAGGGGAAACTATATGCAACTGGGTAAGGAATTGGCTAAAAGATAGGAAACAAAGAGTAGTCATAAATGGTACATTCTCTAAATGGGCCATAGTCAGCAGTGGGGTGCCGCAGGCATCTGTGCTAGGACCGATTCTTTTTAATCTTTTTATTAATGACCTTGTGGATGGGATTGATAGTATAGTGTCAGTCTTTGCTGATGACACCAAACTATGTAGGATATTAAAAACTGACCTTGATAGTACAATATTACAAAAATATCTGGATAAGATGTCAGAATGGACAGATACTTGGCAAATGAGATTTAATGTTGATAAATGTAAAGTAATGCCCCTAGGACGGAGTAATCCTATAGCTGCGTATATATTAAATAGAAGAAAACTCGGGACTACAGAACAGGAGAAGGACTTGGGTATTCTCATTACAAATAAGCTGAGCAGTAGTACTCAATGTCAGGCAGCAGCTGCTAAAGCAAACAAGATTTTAGGATGTATAAAAAGAGAGATTAGATCCCGTGATTCCAATGTATTGTTTCCCCTCTATAAATCACTTGTAAGGCCCCACTGGAATATGGGATCCAGTTTTGGGCTCCACATTTTAAAAAGGACATACAGAAGTTAGAATCAGTTCAAAGGTGGCTAACTAGACTACTACAAGCAATGAAGGCCTTCTATATGATGAGAGGTTGAAAAAGTTAGATATGTTTAGCTTTGAAAAAAATACGTCTCAGAGGAGATCTCATTTATATGTATAAGTACATGTCTGGTCAATATAAAGGACTGGCACATGACTTATTTCTTCCAAAGATAGTACTAAGCACCAGGGGGCATACACTGCGAATGGAGGGAAAAGCCATTCTGGCAGCTAAATAGGAAAGGGTTCTTTACAGTTAGAGCAGTCAGACTGTGGAATGCCCTACCACAAGGGGTAGTGATGGCAGACACTTTAACAGCTTTTAAAAAAAGGGCTGGATGATTTCCTCAGTACACACAACATTGTTGGTTATAAGTCACTTAGGGATAAAATGTAGAATTGGTGGAGGAAGGTTGAACTAGATGGACCTAGATCTTTCTTCAACCTATCTAACTATGTAAGATAGCGTTCACCTTTCCTCTACACCGCCTGACTATCACCCACACTTCCACTCAAGGCTGGGAGAAACTACTCATGTCAGCCCTTCAAGACCTGCAAAACTTGGGGGTGATATCACCAATCCCAGAGGTAAAAATTGGACGGGGGTATTACTCTCGACTGTTTCTAGTAAGAGAACCAAATATCCCCACAGGTTTATCATAAATCTGAAACCCCTGAACAAGTTCTTACATTTGCGCACAAACATCAGACACTGAATTACCATTATAATACACTTCCGTTCGGCATACCTTCTGCGTCATGAGCATTTACCAAGCTGATGGCAGAGGTGGTAGCGTTCCTCAGACAAACAATATATCTGTATAGTACCCTGCCTCGACGACTTCCTGATAATTGTTCCTTCTGCCCCGACGCTTGAGCAGCATGTATAGAGGAACCTTGTGGTACTGAAGGAACTGGGATGGATAGTGAACCAACAAAACTTCTCAATCCATCTACGAAGAAGATTTTCATCGGCATCCTACTGGCTTTAGGCAGAAATATCATTTCTGCTAATGAAAAGACAGATCGGGATAAAATCCAGATTTCGAATCTCCACAGCCAGAGATCGGTAACTTTGAAATCAGCCATGTCGGTCCTAGGATCCATGACATCCTGCATTCAAGCAGTAGTTTGTGCTCAGTTCCATACAAGAACGCTCCAAACAGCTATCCTAGCAGCCAGGGATGATTGCCCAGGTCTCTATACAAGAAGCTCCTCCTATGTAGACCATTAAAACCATCTCTCCCATGGTGGATGTCCATAAAAAAAACTCCATAGAGGGGCTTTTGGAATCAGAATTTTCCAGTAACATTAACCACAAATGTCAGCCAGCAAGGGGGGGGGCCATGGTGGCGCAGATATCCTTCCAGGGGCTCTGAACGCACAAGATTAGTCTAAGGCCCTCAAACTACAGAGAACTAAAAGCGGTGGACGAAGCACTCAAGGCAGTGTCTCCACTGATCCAGAGACAACAGGTACAGTTATACTCGGTCAACATGACGATGGTGGCACACCTTTGTCATCAAAGAAGCACTCGTCATACAAGCCTAAAAATATCTACAAAAATATTCAGCTGAGCAGAGAAACACCTTCTATTTCTCTCCACATTCCATCTGAAGGGCTACGCACACTTCCAGGCAGTCTTTCTCAGTCAAAGATATGTTCACCCGTGCAAGTGGGCTCTAAATTCAGAAGTATTTCAGAACTTAGTGGAGTGATGGGGCAACCCGGAAGTAGCCCACCTTGCAAGACAGCAGAACACAAAAGTAAACCGTTGTTTTTTTCTTAAATCCAACTAGATTGATGTCTTGCTGTGAATGCCCTCTCCCATTTGTAGGAGTTAAACTTAGCCTATGCCTTCCCACCAATTCCAATGCTGACAAAGATGCTACAAAAAATTTGGATGCATGGAGCTCAGCCTAATGGCATGGCTACTGAAACCAAAATCCTAAAAGCCAGAGACCTGTTGGACAAGGGGATTGAGGGACTACAGAAAAGCTGAAATCCGGTTACTAGCGCCATATTTGGGGAAACTATGGCAGACCTTCTCCTTCTGGTGTGGACCTGAATTACCAGATCCATTACATCTTAAGGTAGCTCAGATCCTGGATTTTCTTCAGAATGGCCTAAACCTGGAACCTTCAAGGTCCAAATCTCGGCCCGTAGCTCATACTTTGATCACGACCCAGGAAGCCATCGTTGGATTAGGTTTATGACTTCAGCATTTGTGTCCCAAACTAATTTATCTAGTCCTTCCCTGGGACTTGAATAGAGTCGTTAAGGGCCTAACACAACAACCCTTTGAGCCTATCACCTCAACAGATGTAGAACCCTGTCCTGGAAAACTGCATTCCTAGTAGCAATTACGCCAGCCAGACGAGTTGATCAATTACAGACCACTACTAGACAGCTGTACCTAAAAATCCAGAACAACAGAATTATCTTCCGTCAGGACCACTCATTTCTTCCGACACTAGTATCGGATTTTCACAGATCCTAAGATATAATACTACCATCTTTCTGTCAGAATCCATCTGATGATAAAGGGGAATTTCATTCCTTGGATGTACACAGGACGATTTTTACACTACCATCAGAGAACCGATCATGTGAGGAAGGACCATAATCTCTTTGTCCAAATCATGGTAAAAAGCTGCCAAAAACAAAATTTTCAGCTAGATCACTCAGCGAAGCTTACAAAAAACAATCTCTACCTCCTCCGGAACACTTCACAGCTCATTCTACTAGATCGGTGTCTGTCTCTTGGCCGAGAAGGCTGACGCTTCCGTCAAGCAGATATGCCGAGCCGTTATCGGTGATCAGTCCATACCTTCACAAAACACTAAAAACTGAATTTACTCTCTAAAAAGGACTTAGCCTTTTTCCGTAAGGTCCTTCATGCTGTTGTCCCCCCCTTAAGATATGCTCGTTGGTACTTCTCCTGTGGTGCTGTGGTGGAGGGTGACTAGAGAAAATAGAATTAGTTCTTACTGGTAATTTGGTTTCTAGGAAACCCTCCATGACAGCACGGATATTCCCTCCCTACCCGTTGCAAAAATGTAATGGTTTATTACTGATTTTAAAGTTTGAACCATTCGTACCACTGTAGTTACTTGGGAAAAACACTGGAGAGGGGAGGTGGGAAGGGGTTTTTAATCTCTTCGTGTTTCCTGTCCCAATTAGGGCGTGGAGTTAACTCCTGTGGTGCTGCTGTGAAGGGTTTCCTTGAAACCGAATTACCTGTGAGAACTAATTCCATTTTTGGTTTTTATACACCCTCAATTATATATATATATATATATATATATATATATATATATATATATATATATATATATATATATATATATATATAATATATTTTCAATTTAGTTATGGTAATTTTGTGGTTTTGCACAAATTTGCATAATAGCTTGAAATATTGTTTTTTAACGTATAATTGAATACATATTATATGTATTTTGGTATTTCTGCAAGGCCCTCGTATTCACCTTGGTATATATGCACTGATGCACTTTATTTTTGAATGCACATGTATTATTAGTGAATGCACTTTTTAACAAATTATCAATTTTGGAGGGGCTTTTCGTTAGTATCAATTTTTATGTGCTGATTTATCTGACCGTTGTCCACACGTTTTGTATTTATATTGTTTTTATGTGCCTGTCGTCCCCTATTTTTTGTACCATTGGAGGAGTCTCTTCCTGTTTTATTCATTTTTCTATAATATGTTGAATTATAAATAAAAATATTGATTTTAATCTTATTGTTTGGTGACCTTTTTCGGTGGTCCTTATTCGGACTTCTGTTTTGGTGATATACAACAAATTGTGGGTCTATTTTCTCTTATCACCCCTTGTAAAAATGAAACATTTAAGCAAAAACACATAATATATGCAGTGAGGGAAATAATTATTTGATTCCTTGCTGATTTTGTAAGTTTGCTCACTGACAAAGACATGAACAAGCTATAATTTTATGGGTAGGTTAATTTTAACAGTGAGAGATAGAATATCCAAAATAAAATCCAGAAAATCACATTGTATAAATTATACAAATTTATTTTCATTTTCAGAGAGAAATAAGTATTTGATCCCCTACCAACCATTAAGAGTTCTGGCTCCTTCAGACCACTGAGATGCTTCTAATCAACTTATTGCTTGCATTACAGAGAGGTGTCTTAAATTGTCACCTGTATAAAAGACTCCTGTCCACATACTCAATTAATCAGTCAGACTGTAACCTCTAAAACATGGGCAAGACCAAAGAGCTTTCTAAGGATGTCAGGGACAAGATCATAGACCTGCACAAGGCTGGAATGGGCTACAAAACCATAAGTAACACGCTGGGTGAGAAGGAGACAACTGTTGGCAGGGCCGGCTCCAGGTTTTTGTGGGCCCCCTGCAAAAGAGTCTCAGTGGGCCCCATTCATACGCAGGCACGCACATAGAGATACATACAGGCATATGTGCATGTACATATTTAAAGAGAAATTCAGAAAAACATAAAAACAGACATAAATCACAGTCACATACACAGCACAGTCATATACACTGACATACACAGACACACATCATACACACAGACACATTAGAGGTATTATTAATATGGGGAAGTCGGCAGCAGCCTCACTCAACTCCTCTGCTTGTCTCCCATCGAGCTCCTCAAGGGCATGTGGCTGTGCTGCACCGATTGGTGGCCGTCACTAACAGACATGGCCACACACAGACACTGCTGTAGATACATCACAGGAGAGGCTGGGGACATACACATTACTGGGGGGCATACACTTTATTGAGGAGGGGGGCATACAGCAATGGGGGACATACAGCTCATGGGGGGTATACAGCACTGGGGTGGAAGGGACATAGTGCTCTGGGGCGTATACAGCACTGGGGTGGAAGGGACATAGACCTCGGGGAGGTTTACAGCACTGGGGAGGAGGGGACATACAGCTCTGGGGGGTATAGAACTATGCAGCCCCCACATTCCTCCATATTACAATGCATCCATATTGCTCCACATAATTTAATGCAGCCTCATATTACTCCATATAATGCACCCACATATTCCGCCATAGTGTTATGCAGCCCCTATAGTCCTCCATATAGAATAATGCACCAAACATTCATCTATATAATATAATGCACCAAATATTCATCTATATAATATAATGCACCAAATATTCATCCATATAATATAATGCACCCTAGATTGCTCTACGTAATATAATGCAGCCCCCATGTAGCAGCACTATGCAGCAGCCCCCATGTAGCATCACTATGCAGCAGCCCCATGTAGCAGCACCATGCAGCAGCCACCATGTAGCAGCCCACATGCAGCAGCGCCCATGTAGCAGCACCATGAAGCAGCCCCCATGTAGAAGCACTATGCAGCCCCCCATTTAGCAGCACTATGCAGCCCCCCATTTAGCAGCACTATGCAGCCCCCCATGCAGCAGCACTTTGCAGCCCCCATGCAGCAGCACTATGCAGCCCCCTATGTAGAAGCACTATGCAGCCCCCATGTAGAAGCACTATGCAGCCCCATATAGCAGAACTATGCAGCCCCATGTAGCCACATTATGCAGCCCCATGTAGCAGCACTATGCAGCCCCATGTATCAGCACTATGCAGCCCCATGTAGCAGCACTATGCAGCCCCATGTAGCAGCATTATGCAGCCCCATAGTCGTCTGGACACCATGATCAATACATACTCATTTCCTCCTCGTTACCCCGCTGCTACGGTCTCAGCATGTCCACTGTTCTGCCGCTCTGATAGTTCAGGACACAGGCGCGCACACTAATGACGTCATTACGTTTCTCTGTACTGAGCTGTACTGAGCTGTACTGTACTGAGCACAGACAGACGCTGCGGGAGAATGATGAGAGAGGCAGCGCGCCACTTCCTCGATCATCATTGCTTTCAGTTATATCGGCATCTGCGATGCCGATACAATTGAAAGTGCGATCCTCAGCGGGTGGGCCCGCGGGAAGTGAGGGAGGCCGATGCAGCACTGGCATTGAGCCTCTCCTCTCTGACTCACGGGCTCCAAAGCGGCCGTGTTGCCTGCCACCATTGGCGGTATGCCACCCTGCCGTCTGCGAGTGGACCTCCTCGGCGGTTCAGGGCCCTGACACTTGCCCAGGTGTGCCAGGTGCTGATGCCGGCCTTGACTGTTGGTGCAATAGTAAGAAAATGGAAGGAATACAAAATGAGTGTCAATCTACATCAAACTGGAGCTCCATGCAAAATCTCACCTTGTGGGGTATCCAGGATCATGAGGAAGGTGAGAGATTAACCTAAAACTACACGGGGGGAACTTGTTAATGATTTCAAGGCAGCTGGAAACATTGTCACCAAGAAAACCATTGGTAACACATTACACCTTAATGGCTTAAAATTCTGCAGTTCCTGCAGAGTCCCACTGCTCGAGAAGGCACATGTACAGCCGGCCTATCTGAAGTTTGCTAATGAACACCTGGATGATTCTGAGAGTGATTCGGAGAAGGTGCTGTGATCAGAAAAGACAAAAATTGACCTCTTTGACATTAACTCAACTTGCCATGTTTGGAGGAAGCGAAATGCTGCTAGTGCCTATGACCCAAAGAACACCGTCCCCACTGTCAAGCATGGAGGTGGAAACATTATGTTTTGGGGGTGTTTTTCTGCTAAGGGCACAGGATTACTTCACTGCATCAAAGAGACAATGGATGGAGCCATGTACCGTAGAATCCTGAGTAAAAACCTCCTTCCCTCCGCAAGGACATTAAAAATGGGTCGTGGCTGGGTCTTCCAGCAGGACATTGGCCCAAAACATACAGCCAAGGCAACAAAGGAGAGGTTCAAAAAGAAGCACTTTAAGGTCATGGAGTGGCCTAGCCAGTTTCCAGACCTTAATCCCATAGAAAACTTATGGAGGGAGCTGAAGCGCCAAGTTGCCAAGTGACCGCCTCAAAATCTGAATGTTTTAGAGATGATCTGCCAAGAGGAGTGGACCAATAATGTTTCTGAAATGTGTGCAAACATCATCATCAACTACAAAAAACATCTGACTGCTGTGCTTGCCAACAAGGGTTTGCCACCAAATATTAAGTCTTAAGTATTAACGACCTTTTGTGGCTTAAACTCCTTGTGGAGTGTGTCAATGACTGCCTTCTGGACATCTGTAAAGTCAGCAGTGTTCCCCATGATTGTGTAGCCTACTGAACCAGACGAAGGGACCATTTTAAACGCTTAGGAAGCTTTTGCAGGTGCTTTGTGGTAATTATTCTAATTTTATGAGATAATGACTTTTCAATGACTATTAACCAAGCCAAGAACATAGTCTCACACAGGAACCAGGAATCACCATTGGAATACAGTTAGGTCCAGAAATATTTGGACAGTGACACAAGTTTTGTTATTTAACTGTTTACAAAAACATGTTCAGAAATACAATTATATATATAATATGGGCTGAAAGTGCACACTCCCAGCTGCAATATGAGAGTTTTCACATCCAAATCGGAGAAAGGGTTTAGGAATCATAGCTCTGTAATGCATAGCCTCCTCTTTTTCAAGGGACCAAAAGTAATTGGACAAGGGACTCTAAGGGCTGCAATTAACTCTGAAGGCGTCTCCCTCGTTAACCTGTAATCAATGAAGTAGTTAAAAGGTCTGGGGTTGATTACAGGTGTGTGGTTTTGCATTTGGAAGCTGTTGCTGTGACCAGACAACATGCGGTCTAAGGAACTCTCAATTGAGGTGAAGCAGAACATCCTGAGGCTGAAAAAAAAGAAAAAATCCATCAGAGAGATAGCAGACATGCTTGGAGTAGCAAAATCAACAGTCGGGTACATTCTGAGAAAAAAGGAATTGACTGGTGAGCTTGGGAACTCAAAAAGGCCTGGGCGTCCACGGATGACAACAGTGGTGGATGATCGCCGCATACTTTCTTTGGTGAAGAAGAACCCGTTCACAACATCAACTGAAGTCCAGAACACTCTCAGTGAAGTAGGTGTATCTGTCTCTAAGTCAACAGTAAAGAGAAGACTCCATGAAAGTAAATACAAAGGGTTCACATCTAGATGCAAACCATTCATCAATTCCAAAAATAGACAGGCCAGAGTTAAATTTGCTGAAAAACACCTCATGAAGCCAGCTCAGTTCTGGAAAAGTATTCTATGGACAGATGAGACCAAGATCAACCTGTACCAGAATGATGGGAAGAAAAAAGTTTGGAGAAGAAAGGGAACGGCACATGATCCAAGGCACACCACATCCTCTGTAAAACATGGTGGAGGCAACGTGATGGCATGGGCATGCATGGCTTTCAATGGCACTGGGTCACTTGTGTTTATTGATGACATAACAGCAGACAAGAGTAGCCGGGTGAATTCTGAAGTGTACCGGGATATACTTTCAGCCCAGATTCAGCCAAATGCCGCAAAGTTGATCGGACGGCGCTTCATAGTACAGATGGACAATGACCCCAAGCATACAGCCAAAGCTACGCAGGAGTTCATGAGTGCAAAAAAGTGGAACATTCTGCAATGGCCAAGTCAATCACCAGATCTTAACCCAATTGAGCATGCATTTCACTTGCTCAAATCCAGACTTAAGACGGAAAGACCCACAAACAAGCAAGACCTGAAGGCTGCGGCTGTAAAGGCCTGGCAAAGCATTAAGAAGGAGGAAACCCAGCGTTTGGTGATGTCCATGGGTTCCAGACTTAAGGCAGTGATTGCCTCCAAAGGATTCGCAACAAAATATTGAAATTAAAAATATTTTGTTTGGGTTTGGTTTATTTGTCCAATTACTTTTGACCTCCTAAAATGTGGAGTGTTTGTAAAGAAATGTGTACAATTCTTACAATTTCTATCAGATATTTTTGTTCAAACCTTCAAATTAAACGTTACAATCTGCACTTGAATTCTGTTGTAGAGGTTTAATTTCAAATCCAATGTGGTGGCATGCAGAGCCCAACTCGCGAAAATTGTGTCACTGTCCAAATATTTCTGGACCTAACTGTATAACAAAAAGCAGAATCATTCATCACAACACGTTGTTTTTTCCACCACATTTCGCACTAATTTTCCCTCTGTTTGCAATATCACCCTCAAATTTTTACCTATATTGTACCAGGATCCGTTTTTTTTTCTCAAGATCCTAGAGCTAAAACAATAGGTAATATAGTTTCCCCAAATTTACTTTCAGAGAAAGCAATTAGAAATGCAACATGGATGCAACAGAAAGGGTTGTACAGGTGCGGACACAAAGTCTGTACCTATTGTTCTGTAATGCAAAATACCAAATCCTTCATGTCGTTTTCTAATGGCAAAAATTACAAGATGCTCCGATATATTAACTGTAATTTGTCCCATGTAATATATTTGGCCACATATATTTGTAGATTACTGTACATAGGATGCACCACGGGCCTTCTCACAATTAGAACTAGGAGACATCGGCCCAATATAGGAGTTAAAGTCACAATGTGTCTGAAATCTCCAATCAGTTTACTACAATACACAATTCAGATTGTACAGTTTTTCCCATGCAAGGAACTGAAAGGGTTAACCCACCTATTCACGGTGGAGATCACCGCCAAAAACGTTTTAGCAGAGAGGCACATTGGATATTTAAATATTTAAAATGAACACCAGGGTTCACCTAGGATTAAATAGAAAACAAGATCTATTCCTCCATTATTAGTGGCACAGGAGCAATTAGTGTGGCGTTTTAGCCAAATAGAACTTTTGTGTCTATTTCGTACGATCTATCCTTAAAGGAAACCTGTCACCAGTTTTTTCAGTATTGAACCAAAAGTAGAACCCTATGTAGCTCCTGGGTTGCATTCTATGAAGGTGTACCTTGTTCCCTGACTCCCCTTGCAGGCCCCAGAAATACCTTTATAAAATCTGCCGCCAAGTATGCGCAAGCACACTTCGCTCTGCCCCATTGTATGCAGAGCCGAAAACATAGGTCCACTTGTGCAAGCCGGTGAGCTTCCTGCGCAAGCGCGAGATTGTGAGAGAGCTCACCGGCTTGCTCCTGCAAGAGCCGGGAATGACTGTACAAGTGACGCGCCCATGGGATCGTGGGGGTTACTCGTTACCGGGCAGCGGTTCTGCTGCTGGGATGTCGCGGTTGCAAGGCCCGATTCCATGACCCCGGCGGTGTCAATAAATGGGGGAATGATGGGGATGGTAGTTATTTGTAATGTCACTTGTGGTATGTGGGTAATATAGGAGCCGCCGCTGCGAGAGGTATCCTCTGGGACAGATGGTAGCACAGCTCAGTTGGTGCAGCTCTCCACAGGCAGAGCTCAGACCCCAGAGATGTTGGGAGTGGTAGTCTCCTGCTGCAGTGCAGCTAAGGCGAGGATAGGGCGCGGGAAGGATTGGACGACACAGGGGTTGCAGTCAAAGTTCTTTACTCACTGAAGTATTACCGCCTCTGGAGTGCTAAGCTCCGCTGTCATGGGCTCTAGCCGATCCCGGATAGTTCGGAGGTCAAGGCCGGTGCTTCTTTCTATGTGTCCTTCCTTATGGTAGTCCCTCCACCCCAGCGCCTGGTCAGTGGAACGGGTCACAGGTGCCTTTCGCACTCCCCGTGAGCCTGGGATTCCCCTTTCTTATCTGTGAACCCGGGTCGAGCGCTCCGCTCCAGACCACGGGTCCTTGGCTTGTCCTGCGAGATCTTCCAATCAGTGTCCGTTCACGGTCACTTTCCTTTCCTTTTTTGTGTGTGTGTCCCCTTTCTCCCCCTTGATGATGCTCCACACCCTGGTTTGCTGAACTAGTGGGCAGAGGTCCCGTACCTTGAGATGACCACCCATTGCACCCTAGCCTAACCCAATCCCAGTGGGAGGGCAACTGACTATGTGTTGTATGGATTGTGGTGATTACCGGCAATGACCTCCTCCGTACCTGGGATGAATACCGCACCTCAGTCGAGGTGTAGTACCCTGTGGCGACTGAAGCCTCAGGGGCGCCACACAAGCATGCTTTTTTGCCAAACTACATGGATCAGGACAGAGACGTCATCCACGTCAATCATCAACAGAGGACGGAAAATGAAGGGACAGGAGCCGAAAAATGACGCCCATCTGACCAGAACAATTCATTTACATACAAGGCGGCAGATTTTATAAAGGTATTTGTGGGGTCTGCAAGGGGAGTCCGGGAACAAGGTGCACCTTTTATAGAATGCAGCCCAGGAGCTGCATAAGGTGCTACTTTTGGTTTAACACTCAAAAACGTGGTGACAGGCAATCTATTGTAGATTCCTTATCAGGACCCCATAGGAAAACAAATGGTCTAATCATTTATACCTAACAAATAAAAACTAATTTATGCTCCTGATTGATTTATATTTCCTTTATTAAAGATTTTTATTTCATTCATTTTCAGTAGTATATTACACTACATGATGAAACATTATATTCTCATCTGTAGTAAACAGTGGCGTAACTAGAGTTCGATAGGCCCCAATGCAATATTTGGACCTTGGCCCCCCAACCGTACACGACACTCGGGATACAGGATAATTACATCGACTCTCAGGGTACAGGATAATGATGCTGACACTTGCTTCATTCCCTCAGCACCTAGCTTTCTCATCTGAAATCCCTCTATCAGCACCCAACTTTCCCATGTTCTGATATCCATCATGTCCTCAGCATGCACCTTCCCCATGCTCTGCTATACATCTTTACCTCAGCATCCAGCTTTCCCTTGAAATCAGAGTATGGAAAAGCTGGGTGCTGAGTGAAAGATGTTTAGCAGAGCATGGGAAATCTGGGTGCTGAGGAAAGAGCCTCTTTCACCCAGCTTTTCCATCCCATGATTGTACCTTTGTCACTCATCCAAGTGTATATGTCCCCATCCTGGTACATGTGATCTCCATCACGCCACACACACAGTAAAAAAAAATGTAACGATTATACTCAGCTTTCCTCTGCTGCCCCGGTGCATGGTGTTCTCTTGTGATACAGTTTTTCCACAAGCGCTCATACCCCTACAGAAAACCAGGCTGTATACTGTACATACACAATATTAAATGCATAGTATATTGTGCACAATATTTCATTTACTGTATACCATATACACACTTATATACAATTCAAGCTATTAAATGCCCATTTCAATACACTAACCACGAACACACTGATATACATTATATGGTACCCACATACACATTATATACTACCCACATATACACTGATATACACTATACACTACCCACATACACACTGATATACACTATATACTACCCACATACACACTGATATACACTGTATTCTCCATACACATTATTACATGTACTTACCTATGCAGAAGTCAGTCTCCAGAAGCAGCAGGACCTTCTCATCCCTGCCCCATCCCAGGACAGCAGCCATGACCAGAGCAGGAAATGGAGGACACAGCACAGAGCAGGACTCCGAGCAAAGCTGCCCCTGCCACTGGCTCTGCTACAACAGCTGCCATGTCCTCCTCCGTTCTCCCCCTGCACTCGGTTCCGACTGCTTCTAGTGACAAGTCGGAGGGAGAGGAAGGGGCAACACTGACCATTCACTTCCCCTGAAGCTCATGATGGCAGCAGTACAACCCCCTTCCCCGCAGCAGCCAAACAGGCTGGTATCCAGGGTATATTTGGCAGCATGGTAGCTGCTACTGGTGTATCTAGCCACATTAATTTGTTATTGGCCTCCTGATGAACCAAGGATTGGGGAAATGCGTTGAGGCATGAGGCAGAAATAAGCTAAGTGGAATCAACTGTCCCTGCATGTGTATAGGTTATCTTAGAGAACACTGGTGACCTTCGGAATCTGGAGGAGGTTTTTGTGAACCCCATTTTATTGCACATATCACTTTATAATTGCGCACTGCACTTTATCTTTGATTATAGGGGTTCACATTGTCATAGTAGGGACAGTCGTCGGTGAATGGGGGCGCCACATCGTATTTTAGGGTACCAACCTCCACGGCTAGGTAGGGCACAGGAGGGAGTGGATATTGTAGGGACTGAGTTTCCCTCTCTCTTCTGTGCACCGGGCTGTTTTATCTAAATATATTGTGATTTTTATAGATTTATTATTAAATTTTAAGTTTTAGATAGGGATTTATGCTGAAATTCGCACATACCTATTAACTAGCGGTTCTATGGTATCCAGGGTGACAGAGCCCTCCCCAGCCTCACCTCAGGCCCTGCACACTGTAAGTGTGACTCCCACAGTGCCAAGCAGAAATAAACTCCGGCACTCAATATGAATGTAAGGAAAAAAATTGGAAGTCCAAAAGCTGATGTGCTTAACGGAAATAGTTTTATTCAAATAATTATTCAGTCCGATATGAAATAAGGATATAGAAGTCCAACAAGAGACCACGAGTACTATACAGACAGAAATCTTGACGTTGCAACAGAATTGTCTTTCTCAAAAGACTGTCTACACGAAAAAGAAAAATAATCATGAATATGTACATCAGACAATATTATTTTTGACATTGGAAAAAGTATATAACATCATTGTAATGACATACAGAAAAGTCAGTCATAACATATACAGAATTTAAGACACCGGTGATATAATTAATTATTAGGTGACCAATGATAAAGTCGCAGGCAATCGTATATGAGAGAAAAGGTAACAAAGTAAAAAAAGGACCATTGGTGTAAACAGTGCCTACCTCTCCTGCACAGACCCCGCCAGCAGCAGCTCCAAAAGGAGCAGTGGGTGACAGTACCATCTGCAGAGTGCGGCCCTTATATCTGGAAATGATGCTGGAATAGCCCCTGCTTCTCCCCTCTGCAGTCACTGGGAGACTGAGTTTTCTACAGTTGTTTGGGTCACCTCTTTAGGGACCCCAGGGCAAATGCACCTGCGGTATATCCGTCAGTGGTTCTCTTTAACAGTAGCACACCTGATTATTCAGCAGTTGCAGGAAGCCGGCAGCTGGGTTATCAGTGTGCTGATATTAAAGAGAATACATATATGCATGGCTCTCAACTCCCATAATCCCGCTCACCTCTCAGCGCCGTCTTCAGTGGAAAGAGGTAGGTGGGATTATGGGCTTGGGGAGCAGTGAATATGCATTTTTTAAGTAGCCAGTACACTGTCAGCTTCAGAGCCCGCTGCTGCCTCCTGTAACTCTGCGGTGCCACAGTTTGCAGTGCAGGGTCCTGACTGGTCACAGTGCTGTAATTCAGTTGGATGTCCTGAAGCAGGAGCTGAGGTCTGCAGGCCCCCTGAGCCCCCGGGCCCGGTCACAGTTGTGACTCCTGCGACCGCGATCGTTCCGACCCTGGTAGTAAATATTATTGGATTCCATCTGCAACTCTTAGTTCTTTTATGCATATTTAGTAGTATTATTTGTCTACATAAATCTAAATATATAAATCTGTTATAACTGCTGGCGCTCAGTGTGATCTTCTGCTCAGTCATTCTCACTCTTGTTGAATGCAGTATAAAAATATATATATTTGATATATATGATAATTTGACCTATAAGATAACTAGTTGAGATGTCACATTCAAAAAATATCTGAGAAAAAAAATGATATATACAGTGTGTGTATATATATATATATATATATATATATATATATATACACACACACACACACACACACATACAGTATACATTTTCATATATTTTTTGAATGTGCTATCTCAATTAACTATTATGCATCACCTGCTCTGGCATTTTTACATTAAAACCCAATATGTTGCTGTTGCATTTCTATTGTTTATTTATACTGGTGTACTGCTCGACAAGGAGGCCCTTTTTGGATACATGTGCTATTTATTTTATTCCCATTGAATACATCTAGGGGTTACATTTCCATCAGTGTTTCCCATTTGCATCAGGGTGAATTTTTTTGTTTATAATTGTGACGCCTGCCTGGAGCCATGGACTCAGAATCGGTGAAACAGGCAAATAGAAGCAATCATCCACAAAGCAGGAACCAAGACCCCGCAACCTTTTAACCCCTATACAGGGATTTGGAATTATGACAGGGCCCAGGTGATCGCTGCCCGTGGAAGACTGCAGTCCTGAGAAGAGCAGTAACCAGGCAGGGTCAAATCCAGAAGGTAGAATAGGGACAAAAATCGTCAGGCGGGAGAGTGGTCAGATATCAGGCTAAGAGTTGTTAGCGCGATATAAAGAAAATAAAGATTTACTAAGGGTCAAAACCGGAACTAGCAGCGAGAGAGCCAGATTCTTTACTTTTCTATTGGAACTAGCAGCAAAGTACAGAAACGGCAGGCAAAAGAGTGGTCGGGCAAACAAGCTAAGGGTCAAATCCGGAACTAGCAGCGAAGTACAGGAATGGCAGGCAGAAGAGTGGTCAGGTAGTCAAGCTAAGGTCAATACACGGGATTACAAACAACAGCAATCAACCAGAGTCTAGCAGGGAATTACAGAACTATATCTGACACTTGCCAACAGAAGGGAGACGCATAAGAGGGGTGTGGTGCCTTCCCATTGGCCCCAGCTGAAAGGTAACTACTCAGCCAGTAGGCACACACCACCACAGTCAACCAGTGGTACTGCAGGTCCTAGTGAAACCCAGCCTAATAGATGAGCGGAGCCCGTGCCCAGCAGAGCCACTGACTGCTCCCCCATCCCCAGTGCCGCCCACAGTGGCGAGTGCGGTGGCGTCTGGTGATTGAAGTAGAAGTTGACTCTGGTGGAGACATTACAATAATTGGTTAAGCTGTATATATATATATATATATATATATATATATATATATATATATACACACACACACACACACACACACACACACACACACACACACACATTTTCATTTATTTTTTGAATGTGATATCTCAATTAACTATTATGCATCACCTGCTCTGGCATTTTTACATTAAAACCCAATATATTGCTATTGTATTTCTATTGTTTATTTATACTGGTGTACTGCTCGACAAGGAGGCCCTTTTTGGATACATGTGCTATTTATTTTATTCCCATTGAATACATCTAAGGGTTAAATTTCCATCAGTGTTTCCAATTTGCAGGGTGATTTTTTTTTATAATTGTGACGCCTGCCTGGAGCAATGGACTCAGGATCGGTGAAACAGGCAAATAGAAGCAGTCATCCACAAAGCAGGAACCCAGACCCCGCAACCCTTTAACCCCTATACAGGGATTTGGAATTACGACAGGGCCCAGGTGATCGCTGCCCGTGGAAGACTGTAGTCCTGAGAAGAGCAGTAACCAGGCATGGTCAAATCCAGAAGGTAGAATATATATATAATTTTGAATGTTTGCTACGCTATGATTGTAGCGAGAAAAATAATGAAATAATAATAATCAGGTAGTGGAACATAACATACATAAATCTACCTTTAAAAACACAATACTTTATTAGGATAATGGCAAAAAATGGCAGGTGGGTAGGTAAAGGGTCCAGGAGATATACTTATCTCTCCTGACATTTTATGATCATACGTAATGCCTCTATGCCTCTACCTACCCACCTGCCATTTTTTGATTTATCACTGTGTCACATGGTTAGACACCTCACCTTTTTCTGGCAGGGTCTCTAGGGATAGGCAGGGAGAGCCGACGGTGAGTGAGGGCACCATTACAACAAGATTAGGGTGCCAACCCACGCTATTAGGTAGTGCACAGGAGTAAGGATTGTTATATGGTGTATCTCCTTTCCTGTGCACTTTAGTTTCACACACTGTGTTGGTTTTACCATTATCCTAATAAAGTATTGTGTTTTTAAAGGTAGATTTACGTATGTTATGCTATGATTAAGAGCTCACTACATGCTCAAAACACGTCATTGCACTTTCTCCTGTCCCTGATGCTGGATTTTAATGAATTTTGAATAAAGAAGTCCTTTCTACAATTTTGCTGGATACCACAAGAGTGCTGAATTTCTTTCCCTTGTTTGCAGACACGCTCATTCTGGCCTCATCTCCAAGTCGTACACCTTTGCGGGTGACAAATAAAGAAAGTGGAGTAGCATGTCCAGTAACATCAGTTGTCAGTTGTGTTTCCCTAGGTAGCCCATCACATCTGCCCTTCTCATTCTTAGGTTGCAGGAGATTTTCTATCCACGCTGACTTTAGTCTATACTGCGTTTGTCAGTGTGTTGTGGTATCCCAGACTTACTGGAGAAAGAGTTTCTTTATGTTTGATGTTGATGTGGAGTTTACCCGTCGTCTTGTTGTTTCCATCCTGCTCATCTTTTCCTCCTTATCTCTTATGGTCTTATACCTGTGTGTGTGTGTGCGCGCTGTGTGACAGAGTTTTAGTTTTCCTTGTGGGGTTTTCACACTCCTGTCCCAGAGACCCCCTGAGATAAGGGGTATAAGATCAGAGCTGGGCAGGAGAAGGGCCTGGAAGGAGGCTCTGAAATATTTCTGAGAATAGGGATAGTTAGGGCTCCCCAGCCTGAGGATCAGCTTAGGAGCCCCCGTTTCCTGGTATCCCTAGTCATCGTGACATCAGCGTGCTCAGAAGAAATTGCACGACAGATTTTGGGTCCATTTTTCCATATATCGGAATAAAGCAACATTTTTGTGGGATTTTTTTATTTCTATGGCTCAGAATTATAAAATTCTGTGAAGCAAGTTGGAATTCAAGGTGCTCATCACACCTCTAGATATATTCTTTGAGGGGTGTAGTTTTCAAAATGGGGTCATTTATGGGGGGTTTGCACTGTTTAGGCACATCAGGGGCTCTGCAAATGCGACATAGAGCAAGCAAACAATATCTGCAAACTTTGATTTAAAAAAACATCACTTCTTCCTTTCTGAACTTGACAGTGTGCACAAAAGTAGTTTTATATACTTTGAGGGTTGCTATTTTTAAAATGGTATCACTTTAGGAGATTTTCCATTACATAGAGCCATCAAAGTCACTTTAAAACGAAGTAAGTCTCTAAAAACTAAGTTTTGCACATTGAATTAAAAATTAAATTAAAATCTGCTGCTAAACTCTAAACCCTTGTAGCAAAATAAAAGGATGTTTGAAAATTATACTGACATAGAAGACAGGTAAATATTATTTATCTTTTTTTTGTAGTTTAGTATTTGGTTTATAAGTATACATATTCTAATTTTGAATATTGCAAATATTTCCTTTGTTTAACATTTCCCAAATTTTTAATTAAAAAAATTGAAAACATTGATTTAAATGTATTACTTACAGAAAGTACATCATGTCAGGAAAACAGTTCTCAGAATACCTGGCATATGCTGAAATATTCACATAAAGTAAAATATGTCAGATTTAAAACATTGGGCTTGGTCACTAAACGGTTACAATTGTTTCTTCCCGCTGTGAGTTCTCTGATGTCTAACAAGTTGTGATTGAGTTCCAAAACGTTTCCCACATTTTGAACATGAAAATGGCTTCTCTCCTGTGTGAATTCTCTCATGTCTAGCAAGACTTGATTTATCTCTAAAACATTTCTCACATTCTGAACATGAAAATTGCTTGTCTCCAGTGTGACTTATCTCATGTTTAACAAGTTCAGATTTATTAGTAAAAGATTTCTCACATTCTGAACATGAAAATAGCTTCTCTCCTGTGTGACTTCTCTCATGTATAACAAGAAGAGATTTGTAAATAAAACATTTATCACATTCTGAGCATGAAAATGGTTTCTCTAGTGAATGATATCGCTCATGTTTAGCTAGACTTGATTTATCTGTAAAAGATTTTCCACATTCTGAACATGAAAATAGCTTCTCTCCGGTGTGAATTTTCTCATGCTTAACAAGACTTGATTTCCTAGTAAAGCATTTTTCACATTTTGAACATGAAAATGGCTTCTCTCCTGTGTGAATTCTCTCATGTATAACAAGCTGAGATTTCTCAATAAAACATTTCTCACATTCTGAGCATGAAAATGGTTTTTCTCCTGTGTGAATTCTCTCATGTTTAGCAAGACTTGATTTATCTCTAAAACATTTCTCACATTCTGAACATGAAAATGGCTTCTCTCCAGTGTGACTTATCTCATGTTTAACAAGTTCAGATTTATTAGTAAAAGATTTCTCACATTCTGAACATGAAAATGGCTTCTCTCCTGTGTGACTTCTCTCATGTCTAACAAGAAGAGATTTGTAAATAAAACATTTATCACATTCTGAGCATGAAAATGGTTTCTCTAGTGAATGATTTCGCTCATGTTTAGCTAGACTTGATTTATCTGTAAAAGATTTTCCACATTCTGAACATGAAAATAGCTTCTCTCCGGTGTGAATTTTCTCATGCTTAACAAGACTTGATTTCCTAGTAAAGCATTTTTCACATTCTGAACATGAAAATGGCTTCTCTCCTGTGTGAATTCTCTCATGGGTAACAAGAAGAGATTTGATAAAAAACCATTTCCCACATTCTGAACATGAAAATGGCTTCTCTCCTGCGTGAATTCTCTCATGTTTAACAAGATCAGATTTTGTAGCAAAAGATTTCTCACATTCTGAACATGAAAATGGCTTCTCTCCTGTGTGAATTCTCTCATGTATAACAAGATGAGATTTGTAAATAAAACATTTCTCACACTCTGAGCATGAAAATTTCTTCTTCTCTCTTATGTGACTTCTCTCATGTATAACACATTTTGATTTCTCGCTAAAGCATTTCCCACATTCTGAACATGAAAATGGCTTCTCTCCTGTGTGACTTCGCTCATGTTTAACAAGATTAGATTTTATAGTAAAACATTTTCCACATTCTGAGCATGAAAATGGCTTCTCTCCTGTGTGAATTCTCTCATGGTTAACAAGGTCAGATTTCGTAATAAAACATTTCTCACATTCTGAGCATGAAAATGGCTTCTCTCCTGTGTGACTTCGCTCATGTATAACAAGATGAGATTTGGAAATAAAACATTTCGCACATTCTGAGCATGAAAATGGCTTTTCTCGTGTGTGATATCTCTCATGTCTAGAAAGTTTTGATTTATCTGTAAAACATTTCCCACATTCTGAACATGAAAATGGCTTCTCTCCTGTGTGACTTCGCTCATGTTTAACAAGATTAGATTTCATAGTAAAACATTTTCCACATTTTGAGCATGAAAATGGCTTCTCTCCTGTGTGAATTCTCTCATGGTTAACAAGGTTAAATTTCGTAATAAAACATTTCTCACATTCTGAGCATGAAAATGGCTTCTCTCCTGTGTGACTTCGCTCATGTATAACAAGATTAGATTTGGAAATAAAACATTTTGCACATTCTGAGCATGAAAATGGCTTTTCTCGTGCGTGATATCTCTCATGTCTAGCAAGTTTTGATTTATCTGTAAAACATTTTCCACATTCTGAGCATGAAAATGGCTTCTCTCCTGTGTGAATTCTCTCATGTAGAACAAGATCAGATTTTGTAGTAAAAGATTTCTTACATTCTGGACATGATAATGGATTCTTCCTTCTGGGTGCTCTTTTATTTTTCACACTCCTGTGACTTTCTTTTTGCTCAACAGTCTGTGATGCATTAGGAAATAGCACTTTAAAAGGATCAGGTGTGAGACCTTTGATGTGAGGGGCTGAGGTGTTGGCATACTCTTCATATGTATCTTGTGCAATGTTACAATTATCTGTCTTAAAATTAGAAGACACGGGACGTCTTTTGGAGCGTCTGGTACGGCCATCTGCCAAGAATAAGATTTGATTTTTGAACAAAATAAAACTTTTATTCATTTAATCATGAAAATGTAAGAAAAGTGAAAAAAAATCACATACAAATTACAAGCTATGTAGCAAGCTTAAATTATTATTAACTGAATAAAGTGTCATTTACGTGATGTGATGATTGCACAAAGAGTCAATTTTACTAATGTTCATTCCCAATCATTGGCCAGTGCAAACATCAAGGAACAAAGAGTAAAGCATTTGTCATGGATCGCATATTTTATATGAGCACAAAAACTATGGCTGTCGTCAGTGTATCACCCCCTTTGTGTAAATAGAGGATGTTCTGCAATCACTCTTAGTAAAAACAGCCCAAGATCATTTATATACAATTTACCTTCAAATTACCACTACATCTGTATGTAAATGTAGCTGACAGGTTTTCTTTAGGAACCAATATTTGTGTCATGATTCGCCTCCCTATCCACATGGCTAGGGGGCGGAGCCTTCTCTCGGGCCTCACTTCCGGCCCCTGGATGCCTTAAAAGCTGACACTTCCAGTGAACCAGGGCTGGCTATAAGCTTAGCTCTGCTTTGCCTGTGATTGCTGGTCCTGTGAGTGATATCCTGATCTCTCTGTTCCTGTGCCCCCGTGCCCTTGTCTGTGTTCTGTCCCCTGGTCGTCCCTCCTGTCCTGTGTCCCTCCTCCTATTTCCCCACTCGGTTCCTTCCTCCGGTACTGACATTAGCCTGACTTTGACTTCGCTTCTGCTCGCTCCTCCGGTCCTGCTTCTGCCCGTACGGTATTTGACCCAGCCTGTCTGACTATTCCTCACATACCCTGCAGTTCTGCCTCTCAGCTGTGCTGATTAGGCAGTGCATGAGAACGCTGTGCATTTCCTTCCTGGTTCTCATTGCTCTGTGTAGTGTCGTCTGCTGCAGAGCTCTGGCTCCCCCTGGTGGCAACATTACAGTATAGCCGGCCCCAATAGGCTTTATCTCCCATAGGAAAAAAAAAAAAAAGCCATTTAATTCTTGGTAGTGGGATCCAAGTTTGCAGGATAACAGACTGTAATGGATCCACTCAGTACTTTGTGCGAGCAAGTAGCCAACCTTACGCAGCTGGTGCAGGATTTGGCTGCAGAGCATCGCACCCTGGTATCTTCACACAACATTCTGCAGAGTGAGGTTTCTGCTTCTGCGAGGGCCACCTCAGTGGCAGTTACCTCACAAACCGTAGGACAGCATAGTCCCACTGATGTCCAACTGACCTCCCCTGAACCCACGGTGATGCTCCCCGATAAATTCTCGGGGGAGAAAAACCTATTTCGGACATTTAGGGAGAGTTGCAGGCTTCTTTTCACTCTCCGGCCTCGGTCCTCGGGGAATGAGACCCAGCGGGTGGGGATCATCATGTCGTTACTTAGAGGGGGTCCCCAGACCTGGGCGTTTTCCCTACCCCCTTCGGCCCCGGAACGGCATTCAGTTGACCTCTTCTTTGACTCCCTCGGGGTGATATATGATGAACCAGACCGTGTACGGGTGGCTGAGGACAGGATCATGTGTCTCACTCAGGTAAACCACACTGCTGAGCTATATTGTTCTGAGTTTCGGCAGTGGTCCACTGAGGTGCGGTGGAATGATTCTGCACTCAGGTGCCAATTCCGGAGAGGTCTTTCGGACTCCCTGAAAGACGCTTTGGCTCTGCACCCACCTCCCAGCACCTTGGATGATGCGATGACGGAGGCAGTTCGTATGGACCGCAGATTACGGGAAAGAAGGGGAACCATGCGTGAGATTCCGCCCCCTCTACCTAGAGCATCTTCTTTGCCGGCTATGGAACAGATGGAAGTTGGAGCCATCAGTCCGGATAAGAAGGAGAGGAGAAGATCGGGATCTCAAGCTGTGCTTCTATTGTGGACACCATGGACACTGGAGGAAAGACTGCCCGGCTTGCCCCTCCGCTAAACAGTTGTCGGGAAACTTCTAAGTCTGGGTAACGGTCGAGGAGGTTGCCCAGACTATCAGGTACCTTTCCTCTCCTCCAATAAGATACTTCTGAATGTTGACCTCCGGGTCAAGGAGTCGGTCTGGTCTGCTACTGCCTTTGTTGACTGTGGGTCCGCTATGAACTTCATTGACTCTGAGTTGGTCCAACGGTTAGAGTTAGGGACAGTGAGGTTAGAAGGACCCATTCAACTCCTGGCAATTGATAAAACTCCGCTGCCTCAAAACCTCATTCGGTTTGCTACAGAAAAATTTACTCTGATGATCGGGTCTCTGCATTCTGAAACTATTTCTTGTTTTGTAATGGCCAATCTCCCTGCTGGATTAGTGTTGGGGTATCCATGGTTAAGGTTACATAATCCCGTTATTGATTGGGAGTGTCGTACCATAGTCAAATGGAGTCCTGCTTGTCATAAAAGGTGTTTACAATCTGTACCTGTGTTCTCCGTAAGTCCTGAGGGTCTTCTGGAATATCTGAGGGACTACGGAGACGTATTCTCGGAAACAAAGGCCGAGGTTTTGCCGCCTCATCGCCCATATGACTGTGCCATCGATTTACTTCCCAATACCAAATTGCCCAAGGCCCGTTTATATCATCTCTCGGGTCCAGAAAGGGCTGCTATGAAATCATACATATCTGATAGTATACGTAAAGGGCATATCCGTCCTTCTTCTTCCCCTGTGGCTGCTGGGTTCTTTTTTGTAAAGAAGAAGGACGGAGGATTAAGGCCATGTCTCGATTTCCGAGAATTAAACAAAATTACTGTGAAAAACAAGTATCCGCTTCCACTCATCCCTGATCTCTACAACCAACTCTCTGAAGCCCGGTGGTTTACCAAACTAGATCTCAGGGGGGCCTATAATCTTATCCGTATTAGAGAAGGGGATGAGTGGAAAACTGCCTTTCTGACGTCAGAGGGGTTATTTGAGAATTTGGTGATGCCTTTTGGTCTAACAAATGCCCCTGCGGTGTTTCAAAATTTCATCAACGATATCTTCTCTGATTTTCTTGGTCGTTTTGTGGTCATCTATCTCGATGACATTTTGATTTATTCTGCCGATAGAGATACGCATATTATGCATGTTCACTCAGTATTACAGAGATTGCGTGATAACCATCGGTTTGCCAAGCTTGAAAAATGTGTTTTCTCTGTTCAGGAAATAGCCTTCCTTGGGTTACTCCTTTCTCGTGATGGGTTTAAAATGGACCCAGGAAAGGTGCAGGCTATCGTGGATTGGGTGCAACCCAGGGATATCAAGGCACTACAACGCTTTTTGGGCTTCGCAAATTATTATCGAAAGTTCATTAAGGGGTTCTCTCAAATTGCCAAGCCATTGACTGACCTTACATGGAAAGGGGCGGATCTGCAGAACTGGTCGCAAACGGCTGTCCAGGCCTTTCTTGAGTTAAAGGACCGGTTCATGTCTGCCCCAGTCCTGGTACAGCCTGACCTCGAGGCGCCGTTTGTTGTGGAGGTGGACGCCATAGAGGTGGGGGTGGGAGCTGTTCTCTCTCAGGGCCCTGCTACTCTGACTAATCTGCGACCATGTGCGTTCTTCTCCAAGAAATTCACTCCGGCTGAGAGGAACTATGATGTGGGTAACCATGAATTATTGGCGGTAAAGTTGGCATTCGAAGAATGGAGGCATTTTTTGGAGGGTGCTGTTCACCGTATTACTGTCATCACTGATCATATAAACCTCCCGTATATCGAGTCCGCCAAGAGACTGACGCCTCGACAAGCGAGGTGGGCTCTTTTCTTTTCTAGATTTCATTTTTGTATTACTTTTCGTCCGGGGTCTAAAAACGTGAGGGCAGATGCACTGTCTCGTAGTTTGGACCCGGTGTCACCTCCAGGGCCTCCTTCCTCCATTCTTCCACGAGGGGTGGTGGTCGCTGCCTTGTCGTCCGAGTTAGAGGCTGAGGTCAGGGAGGCCCAGTCCTCAGCGCCATCTTCCGCTCCAGACACTAAACTGTTTGTCCCTTTGCACCTCCGGTTACGGGTACTTCAAGAGTTCCATGAGTCCGTACTTAGTGGCCATCCTGGAGTTACAGCCACTCGCAGGGCTGTTGCTCGACTGTTTTGGTGGCCATCTCTTCACTCAGATGTTGCTCGGTTTGTGTCTGACTGTGCTACATGTGCCCGTGCTAAGGTATGTCGTAAGTGGCCGGCTGGGGAACTGGTTCCATTACCTGTTCCTGAAAGACCATGGACCCACTTGTCCATGGATTTCCTTTCGGACCTCCCTGTCTCAAATGGTATGACTGTGATCTGGGTGGTGGTGGATCGTTTTAGTAAACAGGCACATTTTGTTCCCCTCTCCGGTCTACCTTCTGCTGCGGCCCTTGCCAACCACTTTATTGACCAGGTGGTTCGGTTACATGGGTTGCCCCTGAATATTGTGTCTGACAGGGGGGTACAATTAATTTCTCGGTTTTGGAGGGCCTTGTGCAGGCGGTTGGGAATTGAGTTGTCCTTCTCATCCGCCTATCATCCCGAGTCCAATGGGCACACGGAAAGGACGAATCAGAGCCTTGCGCAAATCCTGCGGTGCTTGGTTTCTGCTCAGCAGGAGGATTGGTGTACGTTTTTGCCCCTTGCGGAGTTTGCATTCAATAGCAGAGTCCATCAGTCTACGGGAACTTCTCCCTTCTTCTGTAATTACAGGTTTCACCCTCACTTCGGGACCTTCTCTAGAGTGGATTCGGGGTGTCCAGGGGCCGACTCCATCGTTCAGCATCTGGGGGAGGTGTGGAAGGAGGTACGGCGGTGCATCGTAACGGCTCAACAGTCCCAGAAACGCCAAGCGGACAAACGCCGTTCTCTGGGACCCCCCTTTCAGGTGGGGGACAAAGTGTGGTTGTCCACTCGGAATATCAGGCTAAGGGTTCCATCTGCTAAGTTGGGTCCTAAGTTTATAGGGCCCTATGAGATCATCGAAGTGATCAACCCGGTGGCCTTTCGGTTGCAACTGCCCCAGACCTTGCGTATTCCCAATGTGTTTCATACCTCCTTGCTTAAGCCATTTGTTCCTTCAGTGGTGGATTCTCAGACCCCTCCGGCTCCGATACTGGTGGACGGTGAGGACGAGTACGAAATTCAGCGTATTATCGACTCTCGTTGGGTTCGTAGTTCCCTCCAGTATCTGATTCATTGGAAGGGTTACCGTCCGGAGGACCGGTCCTGGGTGCCAGCTCGATCCGTGCGGGCCGATCGGTAAATTGCGGCTTTCCACCGAAAGTATCCTGGGAAGCCTGGGGGTCCGGTGGCCCCCCCTTGAAGAGGGGGTACTGTCATGATTCGCCTCCCTATCCACATGGCTAGGGGGCGGAGCCTTCTCTCGGGCTTCACTTCCGGCCCCTGGATGCCTTAAAAGCTGACACTTCCAGTGAACCAGCGCCGGCTATAAGCTTAGCTCTGCTTTGCCTGTGATTGCTGGTCCTGTGAGTGATATCCTGATCTGTCTGTTCCTGTGCCCCCGTGCCCTTGTCTGTGTTCTGTCCCCTGGTCGTCCCCCCTGTCCTGTGTCTCCCCTCCTATTTCCCCACTCGGTTCCTTCCTCCAGTACTGACATTAGCCTGACTTTGACTTCGCTTCTGCTCGCTCCTCCGGTCCTGCTTCTGCCCGTACGGTGTTTGACCCAGCCTGTCTGACTATTCCTCACATACCCTGCAGTTCTGCCTCTCAGCTGTGCTGATTAGGCAGTGCATGAGAACGCTGTGGATTTCCTTCCTGGTTCTCATTGCTCTGTGTAGTGTCGTCTGCTATAGAGCTCTGGCTCCCCCTGGTGGCAGCATTACAATTTGCCTGTGTAATGGATGCTTAGGCCATGCTCAAACGTTCAGTATTTGGTTAGTATTTTACATCAGTATTTGAAACCAAAAATCAGGGGCACCCCACGTCATTCTTTTTTTATTTAAATCAAATAATTAAAAAAATAAGAGTGGGATCTCCCCTTTATTTTTGAAAACCAACCAAGGTACAGCTGACAGCTGCTGCTGTACCTGTCCTGGATATGAAATTGGGGGGGAATGCCACATCATTTTTTGGGGAAGATTGAATCAAGTAATTCAATATTAAACGTGTGATCCCCTCTATTTTTAATAACCAGCCAAGGTACAGCAGAGGTACTTGCAAGACTGCTTACCAATGCATATACAGTATATATATATATATATATATATATATAATATATATATTTATATGTCTGCAGTAACATTATGACTTGCATGTCTGTAGCCTGGGCTGTGCTTGAATAATAAATAATAATTAGATATTCATATTGAATACCCCACTGTGTGCTATGGAAATTACAGATGCATCTCAATAAATTAGAATATCATCAATCAGTTAATTTCACTAATTCAATACAAAAAGGGAAACACATATAATATATAGAGTCATTACACACAGAGGGATCTATTTCAAGTGTTTATTTCTGTTAATGTTGCTGATAATGGCTTACAGCCAATGAAAACTCAAAAGTAATTATCTCAGAAAATTAGAATAATTACCACAAAACACCTGCAAATCTTCGTCAGCATTTAAAATGGTCCCTAAGGGAGGCTTTACACGTTGCGACAACGCTACCGATATATCGTCGGGATCACGTCGTTAGTGACGCACATCCGGCGCCAGTAGCGACATCGCAATGTGTAAATCCTAGGTGCGACGATGAACAAGCACAGAAGTGTACAATATCAATGATCTGTGTAACGTCGTTCATTTCCATAATGTTGGTTCGGCCGTAGGTACGATGTTGTTTGTCGTTCCTGCAGCACCACACATCGCTGTGTGTAAACCCGCAGGAGCGACAAATATCTCCTTACCTGCGTCCCGACGGCAATGCGGAAGGGAGAAGGTGGGCGGGATGTTACGTGCCGCTCATCTCCGTCCCTCCACTTCTATTGGTCGGCCGATTTGTGACGTCGCTGTGACGCTGAACGCACCTCCCCCTTGAAGGAGGGATAGTTCGGCAGTCACAGCAACGTCGCTGAGCAGGTATGTGCGTGTGAAGCTGCCGTAGCGATAATGTTCGCTACGGCAGCAATCACAACATATCGCATGTGCAACGGGGGCGGGTGCTATTGCGCTGGACATTGCTAGCAATTGCTAGCGATGTCGCAACGTGTAAAGGCCGCCTTGGTCTTGTTCAGTCGGCTAAACAATCATGGAGAAGACTGCTGATTTGACAGGTGTCCAGAAGGCAGTCATTTACACACTCCACAAGAAGGGTATTGCTAAAGAACTGTCTGTTCAAAGAGTGCTGTATCCAAGTATATCAATGGAAAGCTAAGTGGAAGGAAAAAGTGTGGTAGAATAAAGTGCACAAGCAACCGGGATAACCGCAGCCTTGATAGGATTGTTAAGAAAAGGCCATTCAAGAATTTGGGGGAGATTCACAAGGAGTGGACTGCTGCTGGAGTCAGTGCTTCAACACATACAGACGTATCTAGGACATGGGCTACAACTGTCGGATTCTTTGTGTCAAGCCACTCATGCCCAATAGACAACACCAAAAGCGTCTTATCTAGGCCAAGGAGAAAAAGAACTGGACTGTTGACAAGGTGTTGTTTTCAGATGAAAGTTATGCGGGCTTTACACGAGACGACCGATCGTGCGATGCATCGTCCGGGTCACGGTTTTCGTGATGCACATCCGGCATCGTTCACGACGTCGTCTCGTGTAACACCTCTGAGCGACGCAGTATCGCTCACAAATCGTGAGTCTTTTATTCGTCGCTCAGTTTTAAAAAATTATTTAATTAAAATGGCACCGGTTGTTCATCATACCCGGGGTAGCACACACCGCTCCGTGTGACACCCCGGGGACGATGAACACAGCTTACCTGCGTCCCGCGGCTCCAGCCAGCTATGTGGAAGGAAGGAGGTGGGCGGGATGTTTACGCTCATCTCCGCCCCTCCGCTTCTATTGGCCGGCGGCTGTGTGATGTTGCTGCGACGCCGAACGTCCCTCTCCGTTCAGGAAGTGGACGTTCGCTGCCCACAGCCAGGTCGCACAGCAGGTAAGTACGTGTGACGGGGGTTTAACAACTTTGTGCGACATGGGCAGCGATTTGCCCGTGACGCACAAACGACGGGGGGCGGGTACGATCGATCGTGAAATCGCACGATCAGTCGACTTGTGTAAAGCAGGCTTTAATATTACATTTCATTTGGAAATCGCAGTCCCAGAGTCTGGAGGAAGAGTGGAGAGGCCACAATCCAAGCTGCTTGAGGTCTAGTGTGAAGTCTCCACAATCAGTGATGGTTTGGGGAGCCATGTCATCTGCTGGTGTAGCTCCACTGTGTTTTATCAAGAGAAAAGTCAGCGCAGCCATCTACCAGGAAATTTTAAAGCACTTCATGATTCCCTCTGCCGAAAAGCTTTTTGTAGATTGAAATTTCAGTTTCCAGCAGGACTTGGCACCTGTCGACACTGCCAAAAGTACCAATACCAAAACCTGGTTTACTAACGACAGTATCACTGGGCTTGATTGGCCAGCAAACTGGCCTGACATAAATCCCATTGAGAATCTATGGGGTATTGTCAACAGGAAGATGAGATACACCAGACCCAACAATGCAGACGAGCTGAAGGCAGCTATCAATGCAACCTGGGCTTCCATAACACCTCAGCAGTGCCATAGCCCTATCGCCTCCATGCCACGCCACATTGATGCAGTAAAACATGCAAAAGGAGCCCCGACCAAGTATTGAGGCATTTACTGTACAGACTTTTCAGTAGCCCAACATTTCTGAGTTTAAGGCCCTGTGCGCACTTGCCGTTTTTTGCCGCGGATTTCCTGCGGTTTTGCAGCATGTTTCGCTGCATGTTATGTTCGTAACATCTCTGCAGTGATTCACCAGCAAAACCTATGGGGAAAAAAATGCTGTGCGCAATATGCGGATTTTGACAGCTGCATGTTTTGCTGCGGGATTCCCACAGCAAAAAGAATTGCATGTCACTTCTTTTCCGCACGTTGATGCGGCATTTCACTCCATTGACTGCAATGTAATCGTGAAATCCCGCAGGGAATAACGCAGGCAGCAAATTCTGCGCGGTTTCATTGCGTTTTCCTGCGTTATTCCCTGCGGTATTTTGCAGTTTTGGTACATAATGTTCATCGCTGCCCTGCAGTTTGCAGGGAAGTGATGTTATTATGACAGGAAGAGGAAGCAGAGCAGAGTAAACACACACACATCACAGACATAGAACACACACATATCGCACTCACACACAGACACAGACATACAATTAGGTCCAGAAATATTTGGACAGTGACACAAGTTTTGTTATTTTAGTTTTTTACAAAAACATGTTCAGAAATACAATTATATATATAATATGGGCTGAAAGTGCACACTCCCAGCTGCAATATGAGAGTTTTCACATCCAAATCGGAGAAAGGGTTTAGGAATCATAGCTCTGTAATGCATAGCCTCCTCTTTTTCAAGGGACCAAAAGTAATTGGACAAGGGACTCTAAGGGCTGCAATTAACTCTGAAGGCGTCTCCCTCATTAACCTGTAATCAATGAAGTAGTTAAAAGGTCTGGGGTTGATTACAGGTGTGTGGTTTTGCATTTGGAAGCTGTTGCTGTGACCAGACAACATGCGGTCTAAGGAACTCTCAATTGAGGTGAAGCAGAACATCCTGAGGCTGAAAAAAAAGAAAAAATCCATCAGAGAGATAGCAGACATGCTTGGAGTAGCAAAATCAACAGTCGGGTACATTCTGAGAAAAAAGGAATTGACTGGTGAGCTTGGGAACTCAAAAAGGCCTGGGCGTCCACGGATGACAACAGTGGATGATCGCCGCATACTTTTTTTGGTGAAGAAGAACCCGTTCACAACATCAACTGAAGTCCAGAACACTCTCAGTGAAGTAGGTGTATCTGTCTCTAAGTCAACAGTAAAGAGAAGACTCCATGAAAGTAAATACAAAGGGTTCACATCTAGATGCAAACCATTCATCAATTCCAAAAATAAACAGGCCAGAGTTAAATTTGCTGAAAAACACCTCATGAAGCCAGCTCAGTTCTGGAAAAGTATTCTATGGACAGATGAGACCAAGATCAACCTGTACGAGAATGATGGGAAGAAAAAAGTTTGGAGAAGAAAGG
Source organism: Anomaloglossus baeobatrachus (assembly GCF_048569485.1). Taxonomy (NCBI): domain Eukaryota; kingdom Metazoa; phylum Chordata; class Amphibia; order Anura; family Aromobatidae; genus Anomaloglossus; species Anomaloglossus baeobatrachus. Next base: position 248,414,235 of record NC_134359.1, read on the forward strand.
GAACGGCACATGATCCAAGGCACATCACATCCTCTGTAAAACATGGTGGAGGCAACGTGATGGCATGGGCATGCATGGCTGTCAATGGCACTGGGTCACTTGTGTTTATTGATGACATAACAGCAGACAAGAGTAGCCGGATGAATTCTGAAGTGTACGGGGATATACTTTCAGCCCAGATTCAGCCAAATGCCGCAAAGTTGATCGGACGTCGCTTCATAGTACAGATGGACAATGACCCCAAGCATACAGCCAAAGCTACCCAGGAGTTCATGAGTGCAAAAAAGTGGAACATTCTGCAATGGCCAAGTCAATCACCAGATCTTAACCCAATTGAGCATGCATTTCACTTGCTCAAATCCAGACTTAAGACGGAAAGACCCACAAACAAGCAAGACCTGAAGGCTGCGGCTGTAAAGGCCTGGCAAAGCATTAAGAAGGAGGAAACCCAGCGTTTGGTGATGTCCATGGGTTCCAGACTTAAGGCAGTGATTGCCTCCAAAGGATTCGCAACAAAATATTGAAAATAAAAAATTTTTTTTTGGGTTTGGTTTATTTGTCCAATTACTTTTGACCTCCTAAAATGTGGAGTGTTTGTAAAGAAATGTGTACAATTCCTACAATTTCTATCAGATATTTTTGTTCAAACCTTCAAATTAAACGTTACAATCTGCACTTGAATTCTGTTGTAGAGGTTTCATTTCAAATCCAATGTGGTGGCATGCAGAGCCCAACTCGCGAAAATTGTGTCACTGTCCAAATATTTCTGGACCTAACTGTATAGAATACACATACAAATAAAATAGACATATAGATAAAAAAAAACACGTGGGCTCCGTCGTATTTTTACCGTCCAGCCAAGGTAAACATAGTGGCGGCCCGGTATTCTCAGGCTGGGGAGGGCGAGGGCCACGGTTCATGTCGCCCCCCTCCCGCAGCCGAGAATATCAGTCCGCAGCTGCCCCGGGACTGTCACATCCATTATGCGGCAGTACCGGAGTGTCCCCGGCTCTTCCTGTTGCCGTGATGCGGTGGCAATCAGGGTAATATAAGGAGTTAATGGCGGCGGATCGCCACCACTAAGTCCAGGCTTGATCATGGCAGCATCTTTGAGACAGCTGACATGATGTGTACTGCTCCGCGCTCGGCTGCTGCTGCCGAGCCGCTCGGGTCCGGGCTCGGGTGTGTGTCGGTGGCTCGAGCGTCCCCAGACCCGGGGTCACATCACTCTGTGAAGGGGGGTTGTTTTGGTGATCGGGTGGGTGCGCGGCCGGGGCCGCTATAGAGATTGTTCGTGACTCCACGCACGGGTCGTGGTGATGGTTGGCACTACCGCTGCTGGTGATGGTGGGGGCTCCCAGGTGCGGTGTTGTGGCGCAGCTAGGTGTTGACCCCTCCGTGGGTAGGGGATGTGGGTCCCGGGGCCCGCTGGGGTGGTGATGATGAGGCTGCCGGTGGGGTGCAGGGCAGGGCGGCGTAGCGCGGTGCTGTGCCTGAGGGCACTGGTGTACTCACTCTGAGGAAACACACTTGAGTCATTGGTAAACCAAAAACGGGATGGTGGTCAGTGCCCGTAGCCGGCTGCGTGGTTCCCCCTACTCGGGTTGATGGCGTTGTCTTTTCCCTGCACCTCTGTTAACTGTGTGACTACTATGCCTGAACACCGGTAGTCCGCTCCCCGACTTGCAGATGCCGGAGGAACCCTTTTGCCCACAGGCGCTGGCCCGTGGGATCTTGGTGCCTGGGCGGTGGCCTCCTATCCCCCTCGGTGGGCTGTTGCCTTCTCTCGGGACTTGGGGTGGGAATGGACCTATAATCCAGACCGCAATCAGTAAATTTGACTTGGTCCAGTTGCTTCTGGGCCTTGTACGGGGTCTGAGTACCCTTTCCTGGTGCTCCGGTTTCGGTTTGACTCCCCGATTCGGTACCGGCGGGCTGCAACCCTGCCCCGGTGCCTTGACAGTTCCGCCGGTTCTACTCCTGGCTTCCTGCAGATGGCCACCACCGCCTGTTTCCTGGCCACAGGGTCCCTAGGCTCCAACCTAGGCCCTGACAGACTGCTCGACTCTCAACTCTCCTCTCCACTGTCCACTCACAACTTACTACTCCTGTAACTCTAACTGTCTGTTTTTCCCCTCCTCTGCCCATCAATCCTCCTCGGTGGGCGTTGCCAGCTGCCTGACTCCGCCCCCGGGTGTGGATGTCTGGTACAGATGGGGGTGACTCAGGGTTTTTGGTGACTGATGGAACCTTTTTGGGGGACAGGTGTTGTGCAAGGGCCTATCTGTGACCCCCTGGCTAGTCCATGGTGTCACAGATCAACCCCTAAGTAAAGTGAAAAACACACACACACACACCGAAAAATCCTTTATTTTAAATAAAACACAAAAAGCCCCTGTTTCACCATTTTATTAACCCCTCCCAAACACACAGCTCCGACGTAATCCACGTCCTACGATGCTTGCATCCAGCCGCGACTGACACACTACTGAATGCAGCCTTGCAACGAGACAGCAGAGGTAATTAGAGGTCATTTCCCACGGCCGGTAATGTGAACACACTACCGCTGGGGAGTACTGCAGCGTGTGCTCACAGGGACTCTATCTATCTATCCCTCTATCTATTCTTATTTTTAACTTCGTTTTATTAATTCCAAAAACATGTGGTACAGAATAAATCACACATAGCATTACTCAAGTACTTTCCAGGAATATCTGTCAATAGCATGAACAAATAGTAACATTAACGGATAAGGTAATAAGATTTTCATAGCACTATCTGCACCTCTGTCGACCTTGTCAACTGCATGCTACAACACTGATCCTGCCAGTACATACTGATATATATAGCATGTAGTCAATTTTAATCAATGTAATCTGTAATCTCTAAACCTAAAGAAAACGAAAATTAGTAACAATAACTATTCCTATTCTATACGCCTAGCTATGCCACTGGAATGCGCTTCATTATCCAATACCGAGTATGAATCTATTATTGTAACAGTAATCAACCTGAGGCTTCTTCGAGTGTGCCGGGGGAGGAGTTCCGCATATCCCAAATTTTCCTGAATTTTTCCGGATGTCCTCTATTAAAATATACCACCCGCTAATATGGAATTATCGAGTTAACCAGTTTAATCCAGGCTTGCACAGTTGGATTTGAACCTCCCCATCCACCTCAAGGCAATAAATTTCATGGCCAGGAACAATGTCTCTCTAAGAAGTATTCTTATGTAGTCATCTCCCATCCCGTCCTCCATTACTCCAAATAGACACAACAGAGGGTTGCATGGAACAGGCATCAACACCATTGAGGAGAACTGGGAAGTCACTTCCTGCCAATACGTGTATATGATCAGGCAATTCCACACCATGTGCAGAAAGTTTGCGTCTGGTCCATGGCATCGTGGGCATTCCGACGATCGGCGCTGGCCCATAGTAAATAAGCGAGTGGGAGTTAAGTATGCCTGATGTATAAAATAGCATTGTATCAATCTATTGTTGATGGACGGAGATACCATAGTTGGAGACTCCAGTACCTCATCCCACTCCTTTCCCTGTAGAGGGAATTAGGAGCCTCCATTTATCCTGTACAACCGATAACAGGTGTGTATAGATAGCTGAAATCATACCCCGGGGCCCCTGTGACTTCAGTATGTCTATCATTGGGAACGACGATATCAATGCCCCTGACCCTGTCCTCCGCAGGTGAGATTGAATCGCTGTACGGAGCTGCAGATACCTAAAGAATTGTGAGCGTGGAACATTATAATCGGTTTGTATCTGCCCAAAAGATTTAAAGACAGCAGTTCCTGAGACATAAAGATTTCCCAACTCGAGGACTGTATGAGCTATCCAAAACTGTGCCGACGGGTGGTCCTTTAGGGTGGGAAAGTAACCATTGCCCCATAACGGAAGCTCTGCCACTGCCCCCTCAAAGCGCGTTACTTTTTTGGCTTGTCGCCACACTGATCATGCCAACCTTAAAATAGGCAACAGCTTCGGGACATTTGCCCTGTCCGACTCCAGAAAGCCCAACAGACAGTCTGCCCATGCCAAATGATCCTCCGAGTTAGGCAGCTGACAGTCCAGCATCCAAGTACCCAGCATCTTGAGTTGTCCTGCTAAATAGTATAGGGAAAATTCTGGTAAGGCTATCCCTCCCAAAGACTTAGATCTCTGTAGGATGAACATCCGGAGTTTAGGCCGAGCCTTCCCCCAAATAAAGGATGAGTTGAGTGAGTTAAGTGTGGAGAAGAAGGACCTGGGCACCAGCACCGCACTGTGTTGCAGAGCATAGCTAAGCTTAGGAAGCAAAATCATTTTAATTAAATTTATCCTTCCGACCACTGAGAGTGGCAATTTTCCCCATAAGTTATACTTAAGTTTGACATGATCTAAAAGTGGTAATATATTCATCTTAAGATCCATTGTGTGGTCTTTCTGAATATGTATACCTAAATATTTGAAGCTAGATACAACAGGCAAGGGTGACACATCATCCATCGGGACCTCTGACCCATGTGTTAATGGCATTAGGGCTGACTTGTCCCAGTTAATATAACGGCTGGAGAATTCTCCAAATCTATTTATAGCTTCATTGACGACTGGCAAAGTGGCACGTGCCCTATCCATGAAGACAACCATATCATCTGCGTATAGGCCAATAGTGTCTGTGCGAACTGCTATGGTAATTCCCGTGATAGATGGATGAGTACGGATCCGAATTGCCAAGGCCTCGATAACTAAGGCAAATAGGGCAGGAGACAAAGGGCACCCCTGACGTGTACCTCGTCCCAAAGAAAAAGGTGCAGATGATACGTTATTGACTATGAGTCTAGCTGTAGGGGATCTATATAACATGTGAATCCAGTTACTGAACTTTGGGCCAAAAGCAAACCTCTGGAGACAAGCTGATAAAAAAAGACCATTCCACTGAGTCAAATGCCTTGGCCGCATCCAGCGAAGCCAAGGCCCACTCGTTATCTGGAACCAATGTACTGTACTGCACTATAGAGGTATTTTTCCCTGGCATAAAGCCGGTCTGAACCGGATGTACTATGTCCAGTATGACAGAGTTGAGCCGGGATGCCAATATTTTGGTGAAGATCTTATAATCAACATTAACTAATGATATAGGTCGATAGGATCCACACTCCAAAGAGTCCTTTCCCTCTTTCTTCAAAACAATAATATGTGCCTCATAGAAGGAAGCAGGCAACAAGCCACCATCAGAGAAATGCGAGAAAACTTCTAGAAGAACTGGGGCCAGGGTCTCAGAATACTTGACATAGAATTCTATAGGAAAGCCATCCGGGCCCGGGGCCTTCCCCCTTGCCATCTCAGATATGGCCGTAGTTATCTCTTCTATTGTAATATCTGCATCTAGGAGCTCGCACTGTGCCTGACTCAAAGTGGGAAACTCTAAATCTGCAAGATAGTCTAAGCAGTCCTGGGTTCCATGAACGCTTCTGGAGCTATAAAGTGTTTTATAAAAGGTGCAGAAACGTTGTAAAATGTCTGCTGGGGATGTGACAATCGTACCATCAGCTTCTCTCAGTACTGTATTATAAGCGTCTTGCTGTCTAACCATATATGCCAACAATTTACTTGACTGGTTCCCCAACTCAAAATATGACTGCCGAGTAAAAAACAGTTTACGCTTAGACTTGGTCTCTGAGTGTTGCACATACGATCTATATGAATGTAACCATTCCGTCCTATTCCCCCCTGTCGGGGTTGATATATACCTTGCCTCTAGGGTCCTAAGTCGCCCCTCAATTTCTTCGTCTTCTTGTTTAGTCAGCCGTTTTATATATGTAATAGTCGAGGACGGACACCCACGAAGATAAGCTTTGAGGGTATCCCACACCAAGTTATTTCGGGGTTTAGGGTGAGCTGCCAAGAATTCCTCTAGTTGAAGCGGGGTTCTGTCACTTTGATCAATGAATTTGAGCCAAAAGGGATTTAGCCGCCAGGAAGGTCTAATACTAGTCTGGTCAAATTTAAGAGTCAGGGTCACCGGACAATAGTCTGAAATACCCCTTACCCCATGGACCACATTATCCACCCAGGTTGCTACGTTGCTCGACCCAAAAATATAGTCCAGACGGGACAACGTGCGTCTCGTGGAAGAATGGCAGGTGAACTCCCATGTATTAGGATGTCACAGCCTCCAGAGGTCCACCCACCCTCCTCCCTCTATGCACTGTCTTAGGTCAGTCAAAGTCGAGGTCGCGGACCGCCCCCCCCCCCCCCCATCTAGCCTAAACCTATCCAAGTCCTCGTCGACCACTAAGTTAAAGTCTCCCATACATAGGATATACACATCCGGATAATTAAGGGCGAAGCTTAGCGCTTGTTTGAGAACTGAAGTACGGGCAGGTGGGGGATTATAACTACATAATAGAACATAGTCCCTGGAATCTATACATGCAAATACAAATACAAACCTCCCTTCCGGGTCTCTTCTAACCACCTTGGCTTCCCACCGGACAGATCTATGTACCAAAAGGGAAACTCCCCTAGAATAGCTGGTGTGAAATGTATGTGCCACCCATTGTACCCATGGTTTCTTCACCATCTTAGCCGTGTCCCTTGTGAGGTGGGTTTCGACCAACGTCACCAGCTGAGCCCCACAACGCCTGATTTGGTAAAAGATCTTAAACCGCTTTTTGGCTGACCCAAGGCCACGGACGTTCCATGTTGTAAAAACTAATTCTGTCCCCATGTTATACGTCTTGCCTCTATATGACCAGGATCACAGATACAAGTATGTAGATCTTGTATGCCGCAGAAAGGACTCCTCCCCCAGCATTCAGCCTCTTTTTCAGATTTCTCTCGGCCACATCTTATCCTACAATAAAATAAATTTAGCACACCAGCAGCATTATGGATATCCCTGTAAAAAAAGCGGGGTTAATAACCATATAACTGTTAACAAAAAAAAACAGCAACAAGCTCCGGAACCTCTTCTCGGAGTCCTATTAAGCATCCCAATTACCAACGGGGATACCGTCACTGAACACAGTGTCCTAGTATAGGTGGTGTGGGAGCGCAAGATTCAGGGCTCCCATTCTGCCAGCATCCAGACCCCAACACATTTCTCCAGCCCCAAGACACAAAAAAGTCCAGAATAGCTTAAGAGAAACGACAGTAGAGAGAGGGAGTCACAGTAAGGAGGGAGCCCCAAAGGAAAAAACCTCCGTCATTTGAGCACAATCTCAACGCCCTTTGTTCCCCGACGCCGGGTTGAGCCAGAGCCAGTCTTCTGCTTCCGAGGGAGTGGAGAAAAATAATGAGGATCCTTCATGTACTATGCGGAGCCGTGCAGGGTATAGCATGGAATATGCAATGTGTCTGTCCCTGAGCTTCTTTTTCACCTCCAGGAAATGAGCTCTTTGTTTCTGGAGGTTCACAGAGAAGTCCGGGAAGATTGAAAGAGTGGTGTTGTTGTATTTGAGTGGGCCCTTCAGTCTAGCCAAACGGAGAGTTGTATCCCTGTCCTTACAATTGAGAATTCGTGCTAAGAATGGCCGTGGTGGCGCACATGGAGGTAAGTGCCTGGTCGGTAACCTATGTGCTCTCTCAACCACGTAGGTGGATGATAACTCGTCCCCAAGAGTAGATTTGAGCCACTCCTCCAGGAAGTGTTCCGGTTGTTGACCCTCAGATTTCTCAGGCAACCAATTATTCTGATGTTATTGCGGCGCATACGATTTTCCAAGTCATCCGCTTTCTGGCGCCACGAATTCATGGACCCAGCCACCTTTGTCAGTTTAGTGGCCAGTGGTGTAATTTTATCCTCTAGCTCAGATACCCTTGTCTCGACTTCAGTAGTACGTGTTTTCAGGGTCTGCAGATCCTGACGTATGAGGCCCATCTCCATGCGTACCTCCTCAATCTTCCCCGAAAGAGAGGTTTTACACGTGGATATCGCCTGTAACAATTGTTCATATACATGTCTCAGGGTCAGATCATCTTGGCCTCCTTTATCCTCTGCTGTTGATTTCTGATCCCCATGGTTCTCTGAACCCTTGTGAGAAGTAGCCCTCATAGCTCTGGGGGTGTCTGAGGGGTTCCCTCTAGCAAATTCCTTGAGCTTGTCAGCGGCTCCTGAGTTCTTGGGGGGGCTCATGATACCTTTACAGGTATATATATAATCAGGGAGAGGGTGTTTGTGGCCTCGTGTCAACCTCCCAGTAGCTGGAGGACAACTATGGAGTTAGGTATCAGCGATGAGGGTCCCCAATCCAAGCCCCTGTATTATATATGGCTAGCAGTTTGTAGCTGGGTTATACTGTGGGGGATGGGAGGGGGGAGAGGAATTCTTAGAGGTGTACTGTGTGTCTGGGGAAGAACCGTGGGTCGCTTTTTTCAGGGCACACACCACAGATCCTCCAGCACATATGGGGTTAAAGTCCCTTCACCGCTGCTAGCCTGTGTAAAGCTGCCTCATGCTGACTGCCAGCCTGCTGCCTGTAATGTAAATATCCTCCAGCACTCACTGTGTCTCTGGTTTCAAGGCCACCCACTGCTCTCCTGAGCACAGCTGATTGCTCCAGATTGATCCTTTTTATCTCCGCTGGGAGTGGGTCTCCAATTGTCAGATCTGCAGGACGCTGCACACACTCTGCCATACCTCCCAACTTTTAAAGAAGGGAAAGAGGGACAAAGTTTGCGGCACGCCCCCTAACCACACCCATTTCACAGTCACGCCCATATCCACTCCCCATCCACACCCATTCAGCATGGACACGCAGGCAGCCGGCGGGCCTCCAGCACGGACACGCAGGCAGCTGGCGGGCCTCCAGCACGGACACGCAGGCAGCCGGCGGGCCTCCAGCACGGACACGCAGGCAGCCGGCGGGCCTCCAGCACGGACACGCAGGCAGCCGGCGGGCCTCCAGCACGGACACGCAGGCAGCCACAGTGAGGCGGCCGGTCGCCCGCACAGTGAGGCGGCCGGTCGCCTTCACAGACAGGCGGCCGGCCGCCCGCCTTCACAGACAGGCGGCGGGCCGCCCGCACAGAGAGGCGGCCAGCCGCCCTCACAGAGAGGCGGCGGGCCGCCCGCACAATGAGGCGGCGGGCCGCCCGCACAGACAGGCGGCGGGGGGCGCCCGCACAGGCGGGGGGCGCCCGCACAGACAGGTGGCGGGCCGCCGCACAGAGAGGCGCGGGCCGACCGCACAAAGAGGCGGCCTGAACAGAGAGGCAGCCGGTCGCCTTCACAGACAGGCGGCCGGCCGCCCTCACAGACAGGCGGCGGGGGGCGCCCGCACAGACAGGCGGCAGGGGGGCGCCCGCACAGACAGGTGGCAGGGGGGCGCCCGCACAGACAGGAGGCAGGGGGGCGCCCGCACAGACAGGCGGCAGAGGGGCGCCCGCACAGACAGGCGGCAGGGGGGCGCCCGCACAGACAGGCGGCGGCCGGGGGTGAGGGGGGAGGGAGGGAAATCAGCGCTGGGGAGATTAGTTTACTGTACCAGCAGCAGCACAGGCAGCGCTCCTCTCTATGCCACGTCTACTAGGATGGTAGGAGGGAAAAGCAGGGAGGCGGAGAAAGAGTGGGTGGGCGGAGCCCGGGAGCCGGCCGTCCCGCCCGTGGCAACGGGACAAACAACGTAAAGCGTGAAAGTCCCGCTGTATCCGGGACGGTTGGGAGGTATGCAGCATGTTAGAATGTGTATATAAGATCCCACTGGTGGTGGCCGCAGCTTATAGGCCCCAAATCTGGTGACAGGTTCCCTTTAAAGTGAACCTGTCAGGTGAAATATGCACTCAGAGCCAGGAGCAGTTCTGGGTACATATTGCTAATCCCTGCCTAACCGTCCCTGTATACACTAGCATAGATAAAGAGAACAAGAACAAATATTTTTAAAGATCTTATATCTTATGCTAATGAGCGCGGGGACTAGTCCCAAGGGCGTCACTTCACTTGGCTAGTCGGCTCGCATAGCATGTTAGCATGTTATTACGCCCCTGTGTGAGTACTCACACGCTATGTGAGCCGACTAGCCAAGTGAAGTAACGCCCTTGGGACTAGTCCCCGCGCTAATTAGCATAAGATATAAGCTCTTTAAAAATACTTTTTCTATAGATGCCTTTATCTATGCTAGTGTATACAGGGACAGTTAGGGAGGGATTAGCAATATACACCCAGAACTGCTCCTGGCTCTGAGTGCAGATTGCACCTGATAGGTTCCCTTTAAAGGGAATCTGTCACCAGAAATTTAGCAAAAAAAAATAAAAGATTCCCCTCTGCAGCTCCTGGGCTGCATTCTGGAAAGGTTCCTGTTGTTATTGTGCCCCCTTTGAGACCTAAAAAAATACTTTATGAAGTCTTACCTTTTCGTATGCAAATCTGTTTTTATGGTCACGGGGGCGGGCTGTCTGGCGTCCGTTATTCCCCCTCCTGCCGCTGTACGCCGTCCCCCATTGCTCATTTCCATACATGAGGACGCCTTCCTCATGTAACTGTCCTCCTGAAGTTTTGTGCATGCCCAGTGCCACTCTCGCCAGACTGAGCACTGTGCAAAGTGTGAACGCTTTTGAGGTAATTGCGCAGGCGCGAGATTATGGGCGGCGCTGTGATTGTCAGCAGCGTCATCCAAGTACCCACCCATAATCTCGTGCCCACGCTTCTCACTCTGCCTCCACCGTTATGCGCAAGCACTGTCCATATGAACCATGTTACCTATTACCGTGGGCGCGAGATTATGGGCGGCGCTGTGATTGTCATCAGCAAAGTCATCCAAGTACCCGCCCATAATCTCGTGCAAGCGGTAATAGGTAACATGGTTCATATGGCCAGCACTTGCGCATAACGGTGGAGTCAGAGGGAAAAGTGCGGGCACGAGATTATGGGCGGGTACTTGGTTAACGATGCTGATGACAATCACAGCGCAGCCCATAATCTCGCGCCTGCGCAATCACCTGAAAAAGCGTTCACATGCGCAAAACTTCGGGAGGACAGTTACATGAGGAAGGCGTCCTTGTGTATGTAAATGAGCAATGGGGGACTGCGTAAAGCGGCAGGAGGGGGAATAACGGACGCCAGACAGCCCGCCCCCGTGACCATAAAAACACATTTGCATACAAAAAGGTAAGACTTCATAAAGTATTTTTGTAGGTCTCAAAGGGGGCACAATAACAACAGGAACCTTTCTAGAAGCAGCCCAGGAGCTGCAGAGGGGAATCTTTTATTTTTATTGTGAAATTTCTGCTGACAGTTTCCCTTTAACTGGTAGGGGAGCCAGGATAAAGCAGAGCTGAACCTGTTGGGAAGCTAGGACCCAGCAGCTCCACAGGCAGGAGACCACTGATCGGTAAGCTAATAGAAGCCTGCAGATGTCACTCTGCATAGGTTATTACTGGCCAGTGCTATCTGCAGGAGAGAGAAGTGCTGATTGCACGGTCTCCTCAGCTTCCTGATTCCCCGCGTGTCTGCAGCAGTGAGAAGCCGCACACGGGGAGTCAGAGAACAGCTGCAGAGAAACGCAGGCTTCGGGACTGGGGATGTCCGCTCTGGGGGAGGGGGAGGCGGCTCTGCTGCAGGGGGGGGCGGCTCTGCTGCAGGGGGGGGCGGCTCTGCTGCAGGGGGGTCGCTCTGCTGCAGGGGGGGGCGGCTCTGCTGCAGGGGGGGTCGCTCTGCTGCAGGGGGTGATTCATACCTCAGCAGCAGTCACAGGAGTTTCAAGGTGCGCGCTCGACTCTGTGATGAATAGAAGGGAGAAACAGCGAGGCGGGGCTACAGTGGGTGGGTGGGACAAACAGCCTCACGGGCGGGACTCGGGATCAAAGGCTCAAAAGAGGGACTGTCCCGCTGTATACGGGACGGTTGGGAGGTATGCACTCTGCAGAGCTGGCAGCATGCAGGCAAAATGGCCACCATGTCTCCCTCTCCAGACTCACAGATCTTCACCACCACTGGCAGAAGCCTGGGGAAAGTTCCAGTGGAGTTGCTGGGCTGTAGGTGAGGTTCTCCTTGCAGAAGGAAGAGCTGGCTGTCAATTGGGGACTGATTGCCAGGTATATTGCAGGATTTGAAGTCCAGATCATGGGAGCCCCTCTAGCCTGCGACCGTTCTGCTTGGCTACATAGCCACGCCCCCCCCCTCTATCTATTCTTCCATCTGTCTATTTATCTATCTACTATCTATCTCAGAAGGAAATTTTTTTTTTTTTCAATGTGCTTAATTGCATTAAATGCATTAAAACACATGTACCAACCCGCACGTGGCAAACTGCAGCAAACTGCATGTGGCTTTCAGGTGCGGTTTGCTGCGTTTTTTTACCGCGGGTGCAGTAATCTTTCAGACCCTGCGGAATTTTCTTAAGAAAATTCCATTTTCCAGTGCGCACAGGGCCTAAATTCATTTTTTCAGTTGGTCTTATATAATATTCTAATTTTCTGAGATAATGACTTTTGGTTTTCATTGTCTGTAAGACATAATCATCAACATTAAAGGGAAACAATCACCAGGATTTTCGTCTATAACCTAAAGCCAGTGCTATACTGGCACTATCAGGCTGTTTCTATACATACCTTTAGTGGTCAGCTCAGATGTTTAGGTTTTGAAATCCAAAAAAGTAAACTTTATAAAATGAGCTGCTTGTTGAGTGACAGTTGCACTGGAGCAGGTAATATATTAATAGTTATCCCCTCCCCCTGTTGGAATTAGCATAAGCATTATACAAACTATTCACTTTGTCTGTGAAAGGACCTATGTGAGGTCATACCCATGTGACCAGAAGGGGCGGGACCTACATGGGTATGACCTCAAAAAGTTTACTTTTTTGGGTTTCAAAACCTAAACAACTGAGCTGACCACTACAGGTCTGTAGAGAATCAGTGCCAGTACAGCAGTGGCTTTAGCTTAAATACGAAAATCCTGGTTATTGGTTCCCTTTAACAGAAATAAACATGTGAAATAGATCTCTCTGTGTGTAATGACTCTATATAATATATAGGAATAGATCCCTCTGTGTGTAATGACTATATAATATATAGGAATAGATCCCTCTGTGTGTAATGACTCTATATAATATATGCGTTCTGTTTTTGTATTGAATTACTGAAATAAATGAACATTTTTATGATATTCTGATTTATTGAAATGCACTTGTATGTTTATTCTTCAATGGCTACCTCAAGTGGACCACTGGCCCCCCATCTTCCATGTGACAGAGTGCAGGACGTGCTCATATTGTGCCTCTTGGGTTGTGTCCGTCTCACACTCCTTGATACCTACATGTACAGAGCAGAGCGGAGGAGCCGTATGATTGTAATAAGAAGCCCTTTGATTGAGGAGAATGTGACTCTTCTCTATTTAGTGGTGACTCCTCACCGGGGCAGTTACCTGTAGGAATGTCCTCTTTGCATCGCTCACCATCCCAAACATCACTTTCTTCTTTCGCCATTATTACTTCAGAATTGATATTTTTCAGATCTTTACTCAGATTTCAAAGCTGTGGAAGTAATAATTTAATAGTCAGAGACAGAAGGAAAACTTACATGGAGTATTCTAGATGGACGCTTTTACTACTGCCTCGTATGGCACCTGAGCTGTGTATAGATTCCATCATCTCCACCTTCTCTATCACTAAGTGCTGCCCACAGAGTCAGTACAGCAGCGATAGAAGCAGACGTCACTGGAACAGGGTCCAGACAAAATTACGACAGTGATTTCCTATATTATTTTGTCTTCACATTTTAGACCCCTTATTGTGACACCCCTGACCTTATCAAGGTCTCACATGGAACTGCACTCCTTTCTCTTATGGTGCAGAACTCACCCTTCATGGTTCTGGGATCCTAACTATTGTTATTGCTTCCATCAGAACTCAAATCCTAGCCACACCTCACACCACACCCTGTCAGGCACACCAGTGGGTGGTCTAGCTGGAAAAGGGCCACCCACCTGGGGGTGAGGCAGACTGGTGGGAGGGACATAGTTGAGTAGTAGCCCTCAGAGAGTGAGGAGCTGAGGGAGTTGTAGCTCCATGGGAGACGTTGGTTAGGTCGCAGATGGTGGTCTGGGACCGGAGGTGTCGGAGACCTGGTCGCAGGGTATTGGAGAAGGGTGCCCAGATTTAGTTTTGGAGAACGGTTGGCATCGGAAAATCTAGTAACTGGACCGGTACCGAGCATGACAGGGTACTGGACCCTAAATCAGGGAGTAGCTTCACGCAACCTGATAATTCACGTGTGGAGGATAGTCTCTTTATGAACTTTCCCCAAGAGCTCAGAGATCGAAGGAACCAACACAACGAGGGGGATAGGGCTTTCCAGCTTATGTGGCCCACTGAAATCCCAAGTGTCAGCCATCGAGAGCACAGCTCCCCTATTTAATTATAGGGAGCGGGACCCCGACAGCTTCAGGGGCCACTCAGAACGTGCAAAGAGGCAGGCTCCAGACCACTAGCAATACCAACGGGAACGGATTCCCGGATGAGCTCCCCAGAGTGGCAGTGGCACCCAGAGACTTGGTTTACTCCTGTGTCAGAGTCTGCTTAATGGTCGCACCAACATCAACACGGCCTGAGTGAGTACGCTGCTCCCCCCTGAATCCTGCCTGCCCGCATAACCTGCACCACACTTCCCTACACCTCAACCATGACGAGTCCCGGGGCCTCCCCTACTCGTGGAGGGAACATCGTCTGGCTGCTCCACTCCATCTCCCCAAGGTACTCCCATCAGCAGAGGCAATACTCCCCTTACCGCGAACCACGGGTGGCGTTACGAACAATTATTCCCTGTAAATAACCCCCCTTTTAATTTCGAGTGGCCGCAAGCCCCCGGGTCCGGAGACCCTCGAGCCTCAGCAACCCCGGATCCAAGCAGTCCAAGCAGGGGTACATTATCATGGACAGGACCTTCTCTGTGACATAGGTACGACTATTTGGGGTCATTAGTTTATAGCTCAATCTCACACTCACCTCTCATTCAGGCTACAGATTGCACACATGTGTCCCCAACCAGTCCACACACCCAAGACGATGTAACATGCCACTACTTACCAAAAAGGCGTTAAGATTCATTGCCGCACAGTGTATTCATTGCTTGCATGCCATACACAAGTCACATATACAATGTACCACCTACTCTCTAAGCTTCCTTAGGCAACAATATTAGGCCATATGCGCACTAGAAAGGGACTTATTCTTAAGGAAAATCCAGACCCTCTTAAAGAATCGCGCACCCACGGTAAAAAACTCACCAAATCCGCAACGAAATCCACATGCGGTTTTACCGTGGTTTGGTGCAGATTTGGTGTGGATTTGACACGGTTTTTCCGCAGGTTGGTCCCTGCGGATTTATACCATTATCTATGGCAAAAACTGCATGTACCTGCGGAAAAGAAGTGACATGCTCATTAATTCCGCAGCGAAAAATCCGTGGGTAAATCCGCAGGTATAAAAAACCGCAGTGTGCGCACAGCATTTTTTAAAACCCATAGATTTTGCTGGGGAATGACTGCAGCAATGTTAGACACATTTTCTGCAGCAAATCCACGGCAAATCCGCGGCAAAATCCGAGGTAAATCCGCAGCGTGCGCACATAGCCTTAGTTTGTCTACAACACATAAAAAGCACAGTGCTGAACCCCTGTAAGAAATACCATTATCACAAACAATATCAATATCTAATGACAAGGATACTGAACAATAACATCACAAAATATTGCTAGTGACAACACCAAGATCAAACTATATAAATATCGTACAACAGCAATATCTCTATGTAGATTCTAGGGGAAAGCTCAGCGACAAATATGTATAAATATAAATTCTATAATATCACAAATCTAAAGGCCGCTCAAGCGATCTCATTGCGGTCACGGAATTTGTGACGCACATCCAGTCGCTTTAGCGATGTCGTTGCGTCTCACACTTACGTGTGATCAAAAAAGGTCGCAAAATCGTTTAAAATCGTGCATCATTGACATGCTCCCCTATTCCCAATTATCGTTTCTGCTGCTTTTACGATGTTGTTCGTTGTTCCTGCGGCAGCACACATCGCTATGTGTGACACCGCAGGAACGAGGAACCTCATCTTACCTGCGTCAATGCGGAAGGAAGGAGGTGGGCGGGATGTTACGTCCCGCTCATCTCCGTCCCTCCGCTTCTATTGGGCGGCCGCTTAGTGAAGTCGCTATGATGCCGAACGAACCGCCCCCTTAAAAATGAGGCGGTTCGCCGGTCACAGCGACATCGCTAGGCAGGTAAGTAGTGTGACTGGTCCGAGCAATTTTGTGCGCCACGGGCAGCGATTTGCCCATGACGCAGAAACAATGGGGGCGGGTACGCACGCTAGCGATATCGGTAACGATATCGCAGCGTGTAAAGCGGCCTTAAGGTGCAGTATGAAAGTAATAAAACAAATCACAAAATAATTGCCAATACTAAAATAATCCTCCACTAAAAGTACGTTTTCAATAAAAAAATAATATATAAACTAAAAATAACCTTTAAAGGGGGAGTTTAGTGTATGTCAAGTAGTGATTGGTGAACCAGGACTGTAAACGTCCGGATCCACGCGATTTCAAACTTACCCGAGTGGCAGGCCTGGACTTCCTGCGTAACTCTGGGTAATGATTCAGATCCAGACACCTGGCAAATAAAAAAAAAAAAAAAAAAGGAAAGATAAAGAAAATAAGAATAAAACAAACACTTTAGGATGTGCCATCAGTCTTTTTCTTAGATTACAGGGTCATGCCTTCTGGTTGAGCACTCCTGCTCTTCAGCCTTGAGGCCCATTTATACGCAACGACATCGCTAACGAGATGTCGTTGGGGGTCACGGTACACATATTATGCTTACCTTACCTTCCGTTCCATCGCCGGCCTCCTGGGTCTTGTACTTCGCTGCGAGGATTCCTCCCTTGTCGCGATGTACCGGCGAACTACAAGAACCATGAGGTCGGCGATGGAACGGAAGGTAAAGTGAGCATAATACTGTATGTGTGTGCGTGCGTGTTTGTTTGTGTGTGTTTGTGCATGCTTGTATGTGTTTGTGTGGACTGCAAGAGCGGGTCAGAGCGTGGTTAAAGTATGGAACCTGAAGTGTGTGCGGTGAGTATTTTGCTCGTACAGCAAAGCTTTCTCGTAAACCGAGATACAAATTTGCTCGGCAAGCGAAATTCTCGTTAACTGGGTTACTCGTTAAGCAAGGTTGCACTGTATTTATTTAAATAATTAAAAAAAAAAAGATGAAGCTGCATGCGATTCCTCTGATTTTCGTACACAGCCAAGATAAGGACACAGCTGGGGGCTGCAGCCTGTAGCCATATGCTTTATCTCTGCTGGGTATCATAATATGGGGGGACCCAATGACAATTTTGTACCGCTATAATGACCCACAAACAGGGTCTGTGATTGGTTGTAGTCAGTTGTGCCCCCAGCCTGCGTGACAGCGTCTGACTGCAACCTATCACAAACGTGGATTGTCAGTGACCGGGGAAAGCAGTGAATATGTATGAGGCTAATGAGCGGCCCCGGAAGTAGAATGAGCCACCCGGAAGCAGTTACACACAGGGCGGTGGAGTTGGTAAGCCAAACCTTTGACTCCAACTCCGACTCCTTAATTTCCCTTGCACCGACTCCGACTCTGACTCTGACTCCCACATATATTGCTTATATTTAAGTGAAAAATTTATTGTAGTACAATGTGAACATCAGACATTTAATCATTGGTATGATACAATAATTAAGATATTTAGATAGAACATAAAATATATTTATTGGAATAATACTTTAGAACACAAAAAACTGTAATAAATTGTAAATATGTAATACAATTATGTAATATAGATTACATAAATATCTTGTGTATATATATATATATATATTACATATTGTATTATATATTTACAATTTAATACAGTTTTTTGTGTTCTAAAGCTGTATTCCAATAAATATATTTTATGTTCTTTCTAAATATCTTGATTATTGTATCATAGCAATGATTAAATGTCTGATGTTCACATTGCACTACAATACATTTTTCACTTAAATATAAGCAATATACTAAATGGTATTTAGTATGTTTTTGTTGAAAACTGCTGTTTGCCACTTAAATAGTTTATTACAAACAAACATAGTTTATTACATAGTTTATTACCACTTACATAGTTTATTTTGCCACTTACATAGTTTATTACTTTTTATATATATATTTCTGCTTCAATAAAATGGAGAGAGACACAGCTATTGGAAAATAAAATTCTTCTGGCAGCTGTTTATGTGGACCCAAGTCATCGTATACCGCTTGATGATCAACCGCTTATGAAAGGAAAAGAAGCTCTGACTGAGATGAGTGGCCTTCAGGACTGCCATGTGCAAGAGGACTTGGGTCCTGACAGTGCTACTGCTGCCATATCTTCATTCTCATTAGATGAGGAGTTTAAATTTGACAAGTATTTGGATGACATGGAGCAGGCAAAGCTTTGCGCAAGGAAAAAGATTTCACTCCGTCTCCTATAGCAGCAGATTGACCAGATTTCAGCAAAATTTTTCACTTGCTCTCAAAGAAATAGAAAAATTCAACCGTTCATCAAAACTGACTGTGCATGAGGCAATTCCTTCATACCCGGAAATTGTTAGAGATGTTGCCCATGTGGTTACGGATTTGCCTCCAACCCAAGTTAGTATAGAGAGGTTGTTCCCTAGCCTTAAAATTATTAGGTCAGATTTGAGGTCATCTATGAAGGAGGACCTGACGGAAGCAATTCTGTCTCTTAGAAAAAATTCATAGACTGCACAAATGTTATTTAGTATGGTTTTGTTGAAAACTGATTTTTTCTACCACTTACATAGTTTAATACATAGTGTATATATATATATGTATATATATACATATATATATACACTATGTATTAAATAGTGTATATATATATATATATATATGTATATATATACACTATGTATTAAACTATGTAAGTGGTAGCAAAAATCAGTTTTCAACAAAACCATACTAAATAACATTTGTGCAGTCTATGAATTTTTTCTAAGAGACAGAATTGCTTCCGTCAGGTCCTCCTTCATAGATGACCTCAAATCTGACCTAATAATTTTAAGGCTAGGGAACAACCTCTCTATACTAACTTGGGTTGGAGGCAAATCCGTAACCACATGGGCAACATCTCTAACAATTTCCGGGTATGAAGGAATTGCCTCATGCACAGTCAGTTTTGATGAACGGTTGAATTTTTCTATTTCTTTGAGAGCAAGTGAAAAATTTTGCTGAAATCTGGTCAATCTGCTGCTATAGGAGACGGAGTGAAATCTTTTTCCTTGCGCAAAGCTTTGCCTGCTCCATGTCATCCAAATACTTGTCAAATTTAAACTCCTCATCTGATGAGAATGAAGATATGGCAGCAGTAGCACTGTCAGGACCCAAGTCCTCTTGCACATGGCAGTCCTGAAGGCCACTCATCTCAGTCAGAGCTTCTTTTCCTTTCATAAGCGGTTGATCATCAAGCGGTATACGATGACTTGGGTCCACATAAACAGCTGCCAGAAGAATTTTATTTTCCAATAGCTGTGTCTCTCTCCATTTTATTGAAGCAGAAATACCATCTGTGATTAAACCTCCTCTTTGGGACAGGCAAAATATCAAGGTCTTCCAATGGGTGATTAAGCAATTCCTTCAATTCAGCCACCTGGGCCAATGACCTTCATTTAGAGTTACCTGAGGGTGTATCTATAAGAAACAATTTTAGTTCAAGCAATCGCTTAATCATTAAATAAGTTCTGCCCCACCAAGTGGCTTGATCAACAATTGCCCCTTTCCCAGCACGTCTCTTCAAGATGGAATCAATTTTAGGGGTTCTGGCGGCAATAACCGACTTCCTCACTTTTCCAATCAGATTTCCAGCATGTCCCTCTTGCAGACTATCTCTTATTGCCAGCTTCAATTCTTCTGTTGTAATATCTGTTTGTTCCTCAGTACCATGAACAGCACTGTGGCCTTCCATCTCTAACACACTAAATCCTAAATTTTCTTCTAGCTGTTGTTCATTACTTTCATTCCTCAGTTTAATTGTACTTATCAAGTTTGAAGCATTGTCCGTTACAATAGCAAGAACCTGTTCTTTTTTGAGTTCGTAATCTTGCAGAACTTTTTCCACTAAGGCCTGGAGAATCTGGCCGGTGTGATGAGCTTTAGTATCTTTTACTGCCAGTGTCTTACTAACAATTTCTTTCTTTCTACAAACATATCGAACATTGATGGCAAAATAATTCAGTGAAATGCAGTGACTCTGGGCATCCCAGCAAAGGCAATGGGTTTCAAGATAGGACATTCAGACACATAGTTTTGTGAGGATCCTCACAAAGAATGAGCATGTCAGTTTGTGGCCTTTTTCTAATCTGTTTTTGCTATTGAAAGCATTATTTATGAGCTAAAAAACCTTTCAGGTGATGCGGTTTTTTAAAAAGCTAATCTGCTTTTGCAGGTGACAAACGTATCCTCAAAAAATGCAGCAAAAACGCTGTGTGAATGTAGCCTTAGATCAAGAATAGAACAGCCATTTATAGGACATTTCATAACTTTCCCAAATTCCTATGACATTTTTTTTTATCACACTCTGCATTGCCCTACTCTTCCCAATTTATTATATATTTTAGGAGTCGGAGTCGGTGCATTTTATACTCCACCAAAATGAGCTCCGACTCCACGACTCCAACTCCGACTCCACAGCCCTTGCAGAAACCCTAGGAGGAGCAGAACCCATGGGAGAGTAACCAAAACAGGCCGAGGTCGATGCAAAAGAGGTAACGTCAGGACAAAAGGGGAAAACCAAGACAGTGTCAGAGTCAGAACAAGCCGAGCCCAGTAAACCAAGGAAGTCTGTCAGAGGGTAGGGAAGAGAACAGTCAACAGAGATGTAAAAGAAAGGAGAAGGAGGGTAAGACAGCTGAGGTTCTATGGAGGGAGTTTGGCAATACATCGGGACGGGCAGAGACAAGAAGGTGAGACGGAGGTGGTCACAGGGAGGTCAGGGAAAGCAGACATGGACGGAGGAAGGCAGTCAGGAGGACTGGAGGAGGGGAACAATAGCAGGACAGGATCAGGGAATACACAAGCAAAGCACTAGCCGAGCACTAACCGAAGCCGGAAATATCACTGGCAGCGTGACAGCAGGGTCGGTTTTGCTATAAAGTGGAGGAAGGTCCAAATCGAGGTTAGAGGGACCCCTCCCCCATTGTCAGGGAGAGGCTGAAAACCCGGAGGGGATCGCATGGGGTAAGCCAGCTCTGCAGGGGACCCGTCAGCAGAGCAAGGCGAGAACCTGGATCTGCTGGACGACGGGCCTGCAGAGCATGGTCATGACAAGCACAAGCTTTTTTCAAACAGAACATAATCACTACATCAAAATTCTCATAATAAATGAAGTTCATGATCCTAGTAAAAAGAAACACCCTTCTCATTTGCATAGTCAAATATATCCAAATTAATGTAATTAACATATTAAACAATTAAATCCAGAGGGGCTATCTCAAATAAAAAAGAAAAAAAAAGGAAAAATTATCACTGCAGAAAAAAACAAAAGATAGGAAAAAGGACATCCATAATATTCTCCGCACTCTTTGATATTGTGTGTGGCAATGATTTTTTGAGGTGAGGAGGATGATTACTAGAAAAAAGCAGGAAATTATCTTAAGCTGTAGATTTTCTATATAAATCAGTTTATAGACTATAATTGTCACCCTTAATGACAACGGTACCTAAAAAAAATAATTCTGTCCAAATGACAATTCATTGTAAATTTAATTTCAGACCAGATAGTGTTAAGACCACTTTACACACAGCGACATCGTTAGCGATGTTGCTGGTGAAAGCACCCACCCCCGTCGGTTGTGCGTCACGGGCAAATCGCTGCCCCTGGCGTACAACATCGTTAGTCGCCGTCACACATACTTACCTGCCTAGCGACGTCGCTGTGGCCAGCGAACCCCCTCCTTTCTAAGCGACATCACTAAGCGGCCGCCCAATAGAAGCGGAGGGGCGGAGATAAGCCCACCTCCTTCCTTCCTCATTGCCGGCGGCCGCAGGTATGATGTTGTTTCTCATTCCTGTGGTGTCACACATAGCGATGTGTGCTGCCACAGGAACGACGAACAACCTGCATCCTGCAACAGCAACGATATTTGAGATTAGAACGACGTGTCAACGATCTGGTGAGTAATTTTGATCGTTAGCGGTTGTTCGTGCGTTTCACACGCAATGACGAAGCTAACGAGGCCGGATGTGCGTCACGAATTCCGTGACCCCCCAACAACATCTCGTTAGCGATGGAGGAGAATAGTCACTGATCCCAAGGTGCTTGAACATCGGCCGCAGTGATGTCAGGTGAAGAGGAAGTTGACGCGACATCACTGAATCCCAGAGGCCATGGAGCCCCGGGGTCATGCGAAGGGGGTGAGCAAATGGGGGGCAGTCCGCCCAGGGTGGCACATGTCAGGGGGGCTGCATTTTGGGGTAAAAAATGCTGCCCTCATCATCACCCCACAAACTGTGGCACTACTGCACCCATCATCACCGCACACATCCAGGCACTACCTCCCCCATCATCACCGCACACACCCAGGCACTACCACCCCCATCATCACCGCACACACCCAGGCACTACTGCCCCCATCATCATCACACATACCGGCACTACCTCAGTGACGTCCCCGCTGACAGCACGATTCACTTCAGTTTCTGCGTGGAGCTCTCAGGAGCGGAGGTGTTCTACTGCCGCTCCTGTCAGCTTCCGATGTAGCAGAGCTGAAAGCGTTGTGGCACCTCGTGTGGGTTACGCTGGACCTGGAGGGGTATTTGGGGGTTAATTAAGTGGGGAAAGAGGGTGTTTTTTTTTGTCTTTTATTTAAAATAAAGGATTTTTCGTTGTTTGTTTTTATTTACTTTCACTACAGATTAATCATGGGGGTGTCTCATAGAAGCCTGCCATGATTAACCTAGGACTTAATAAATTAATAAAGGGGTTAAACAGGGTGGTTTTTTGTCTTTTATTCCAAATAAAGGATTTTTCATTTTTATTTACTTTCACTTTCAGGTTGATCATAGAAGGTGTCTCGGGGAGACGCCTGGCATGATCAACCCCGTTATTTTCCTGATTGCCACCGCACCAGGGCAATTCGGGATGAGCCGGGTAGAGTCAAAGGACTGTCGCATCTAATGGATGTGGCAATTCCGGGCAACTGCTGGCTGATATTTTTAGGCTGGGAACAAGACAAAACAATCACTGATCTCGTGGTCTCCCCGAGATCAGTGATTGTTTTGTCTTGTTGGTCTACTAGGCATTGCTCCCACCTGGCCAGAATCCTACTCCACACTGATGAGGGGCAATACCCCGAAACAGCTGTCTGTGGATGGATACCTGGCCTTGGTATTTCCCTTGTCATATCTTTAAACTTGTCAAAAAGTTGGATATTGACTAAAAGGGCCACTTAATATGGTGGTTAAGGTGGTCTCCTAAAAAGAGTCACCCCTTGGCTGGGCCCTTCCCGGAGGGATATCTGGCTGATTTTTGTGTTGAGACTCTTAACAGAGGCTCCATGGACCTTTTTGATTTTTAGGCTGGGAGGCTCCCCATAATGTGGAGCTCCCCATCCTGGGAATACCAGCCTTCAGCCATGTGGCTTTATCTTGGCTAGTATCAAAATTTGGGGGCCCGCACGCCGTTTTTTTAAAAAAAATTATTTATTTATTGTACTGCACGATATAGACCCGCCCACCGGCACCTCTGATTGGTTAAAGTGAGAAAGCTGTCACTCAGCGTGGGGGCGTTTCTGACTGCAACCAATCATAGGCACCGGTGGGCAGTGGAAGCAGGGAATACGAGATGTAATAATGAGCGGCTGGCATTTTCAAAAGAGGAAAAGCCGTCGGAACTTTGTGACAGCCGTGCAGCGCCACACCGGGTGCCCAGGCCAGAGGGACCTGTGTATAAGCCTGCTGTTGTCCCATTTCCAGCCTGGCATGAGAATAGTTCCCAGATGCAACCCTATGTGCTAGCAGAGATCGTGTCAGAGGAACCCGCTCCCACTTCAGCACCAGTCCCCCAGCTGCCACCAGGGAGGCAGTGCAGGTGCACGGGAGCAGTGTACCCAGACTGTAAATGCTAATCCCAGGAGTCCAAGTGAACCAGATGGCCCCTTTCCAACACCCTGGTAGCTATGACCCGTTGCGCTACCAGTTTGTTTGTTTGTTTATTGTTGACTGTTCCAGATAAATGTGTGCTGAAAATGTTGAATGTTGCATTAACCAGTTTGATTTGATATAAAAATGGACCCAGGCTGCAAGACTGGCAGCAGCCAAAAACTGTACATGTAAAAAAGTTGCACCAGTTGTGCATCACCAGAATACAACCAGTGGACCTTGTTAAACACCGCCACCAAGGAGAGACATATTGGAAGAAAGGCCTGCGCTGGAGTAGGCCAAGACCTGGTCACCAAGGAGACCGGTGATCCGCCTCCTTAGAGGGTTCTGGGACTAGGACCTTTGGGTGGTGGGTGAAGGGAGAGGGGTACTCCAGTTGTAATGTTAAAGCCTGAACCTCCCCTGCGCAGGAAGACTGTTTCATGTTCAAATGTCTACATGTAAAATAAAAAGTGTAACCTGTATCACTTGCAGCCCGAGGACGTGCTGGAATTAACCAAAGGGGAATGTAGCACCCCTGAAGCCATCAGGGAGCTACAAGGTACTGCATCCCCACCAGATGCAGGGCCTACCCCTTAGGGAACCAGAAGACCAGTGCCGGTAACACACAAACACTCCAGATAATCCCTGTATTTCCACAACGTCCCCCATAGAATGGTGCAAGTCTAGGGTCGAACCAATGGATGGCCGCCTAGAGGTGGAGCCACTCAAGTCCACTAGACGACTAGGTGGGAGGGGCAGACAGTGGACAGCCAGACAGAGGAGACAGTGGAGAGGACACACACAGTAATGGTGGAAGTGGAGGAGAGACTGTGAAAGTGAGCAGACGGACTGACCGGAGTGAATAGTGACCTGAGGGCCCAGTTGGTTAGTTGCCGGTGGAGTACTCCCGGAACTGCTCACCAACGGGGTACAGAATCCTAGGTCAGGCAAAAGCTCCAGGCAGACCTGATAAAAATCTGCACAGTGAGGGAACCATCAAGGACCTAACTGACCTTGAAGTTCGGGACTCAGTAGCAAATGGAGAGCCGGGACCAGGACCAGAGACTCCAACCCCACAGGGTTCACGCTACCGTCATACGGACTGCTGAAGAAGACAACCAAAGGGGAACCACCAGCCGCTCTATGCCATCGGGAAATAAGCCACCAGGTAGGTCACTAAACCGGCACTGGAACTAAGCGGACCTGCGGTTAAGACCAGCCAACCTCGGGTGACCAGTAACCAGCTTGCAGTGAGTAAAAAGAACCAGTTACACTGAAACTCCCGTTGTGGCCTATCTTCTTTCAACACCTGTCTACCTCATCTCTCTTCTGGTGCCTGGCCCTGCTTGTGGAGGGCCTAACATCCAGACTGCCATTAACACCAGCCCCAGTAGTGAACACTGTGCAGCGGCAGCTCCATCCACATAGCCGCAAACCGCAAGTAGCGTCACACATGCCTCCCAACTTTTGAAGAAAGGAAAGAGGGACAAAGTATGCGTCGCGCTGCGTGCGCCGCAACAAATTTTGACCTCGCCCCTAGCCACACCCTTTTGGAAGTAAGGGTCATTCAGCAGATGCCCCGGACTGTTCGTTAATAGTCATAGCAGCCAGAATTTTCTTATATTTATATGTGTTACTATATGACATGTTGCTTATTTGTGCCTATAAGGCCGTGTTCACATGCTGCATAAATTCTGTGTTTTTTGTTTCTACCGCTGTCTGCACCAAATTACACAATAACAATCTTCTCTGATTATTCAATTTTTTCAGCATTTTTTCTGCCTTTCCTCCATTATTTAATGCGTTTTTGGTTCAGATGTGAATCTGCATTTTTAAGTGTTTTTATTGTACAGAGAAGCTTTTTCCTGCATTTTTTTTAAGCTCCACATAGAAACCTCCAGAGAAAAAAAAACGCAGAGTTCAGCAGCGTCTTCTCATGGAATCACATCCACGTTGCTTGGACAATTAAACACAGCAAAATATATGTACAAAATAAACAGCAGAAAAGCAAATTCAGCATTTACACTACATGTGAACATGGACTAATTGTCCAAGCAAAGTGGATGAGACGTCCTGAAATCTCCGCTCCTGGTGCGTGGAAAGACGCCGCTGAACTGTGTGGTTTTGGTGTGTTTTTTCTTTATAAGCTTCAGGATTCACATCTGCAACAAACATGTATCAAATAAGGAGGACAATGCATAAAAAACACAGCAGACACGCAATAATCAGAGAGGATTGTTATTGCGCTTGTGGTGCGGACACCTGCAGAAAAAACGCAGCATTTACAATACGTGTGAACACGGCCTCAGCAATAAATACATTTTTATTACATTTTTTATGGGTTTTAATAAAGAAGAAGAATAAATTGCGCCATTTTTTTCCACCATTTACCGATCCCCATAAATAATCTGATCGCTGTCTTGTTCGGGTTGTTATGATTACAGGGACACCAAATATGACCATGTTATTTGCTGATTTGTGAGGTTTATTATTTTATAAAAAAAAGTGTAATAAAATTACATTATTCTATTTCTTTTTAATTATTTTTAGTAATTTTATTAGAAGAAAAAAAAACTCTTTTCCTCTCCGTCTAGAATACAGGACACAGAGACGCTGCTGTATACAATGGAGCTGTGTCCTGTGTGAGAGGTTGTATTGTAGGTTTATTCATATAAAATCCTCCCTCTTACATTGTCTTTCCTAGTGGCTCAACAGGTTAGATCAGGTAGGAAAGCTAGGAGGCTGCTGAACATGTTGCTGGTTTGAATCCAAGGTGGTGAAAATAAACAGAATTGTATTTGTATTTTTTTCCTTATTTCTTTATAGTAGTTTTATGGGAAGAAATTAATCTGACTCTTTCCTTCACCTACAAAGAGATGCAATATTTATCTGTCTGTCTGTCTGTCTGTCTGTCTGTCTATCTACCTATCCCTCTATCTCTGTTATATATCTATCATGTATCTATCCATCTATCTATATGTCTATCTATTTATCTATCATGTATGTTTCTATCTATTATCTATATATCCCTCTATCATCCATCCCTCTATCAGCCATCCATCCCTCTATCAGCCAGCCATCCCTCTATCCCTCCATCCCTCCATCTTTGCAGCTGAATAATCTGCTTCTGGTTTCTCTACTGCAATATAGAGGTCAAGATTACCAAATCTTTCTATGTTTTTCAATACAGGCAGTGGCTCAGTGGTAGAGCTGCTGCCTATGAAACAATGAGGTTCACGGGTTTGAGTCCCGGCTCGCCGATGAGAATTTAATTTATTCACTGCACTGAGGGGAGGAGCCGGAACATCAGCTGTGAGCTGCGAGACACACCTCTAAAATCTGGGCAGTGGCGTCACATATAAACTTTATTCAACAATCCCCTGTAAATATTTCCCTTTTTAAAAAGCACCCAGGACATGGAACCGGGCAATGGCCACCAAAGTGACATTCCCCAGTTATACACTGCCACCTAGGACCCCATAACCCTGGGCGACACAAGTGTCCGCCCCTATATGCTGCATGGTTTCACCAACTGTTCTGTCCTCCCTACATAGGCCTTGAGACGTCTGAAGTGTGACAGGCAGCTAAACTTCATCCACAATAACTCAATAAGGCCCTGTGCGCACTGGAAAATGGAATTTTCTCAAGAAAATTCCGCAGGTATTCAAGGATTACCGCACCCGCAGTAAAAAAACGTGGCAAACCGCACCCGAAAACCGCATGCGGTTTGCCGCGGTTTGCTGCTGTTTTACCGCGGTATTGATCGCGGTTTTGCCGCGTGCGGGTTGGTACATGTGCTTTATTGCATTCAATGCAATAAAGCACATTGAAGAAAAAAAAAAAAGTCATTTCATTCTGAGATAGATAGAGAAATAGACAGAAGGATAGATAGAAGAATAGATAGATAGACAGACAGAGGGATAGATAGAAGGATAGAAGGATAGATAGATAGATAGATAGATAGATAGATAGATAGATAGATAGATAGATAGATAGATAGATAGATAGATAGATAGATAGATAGAGGACAGCGGACAGATCGCTGCATTTCTCACGGTCGGTAGTGAGTTCACATTACATGCCATGGGAAATGCCCTGGAGTTACCTCTGCTGTCTCGCTGCGAGGCTGCATTCAGCAGTGTCTGTGTCAACCGTGGCTGGATGCAAGCATCATAGGACGCCGGAGCTGTGGATTACGTCGGAGCTGTGGATTACGTTGGAGCTGTGGATTACGTCGGAGCTTTGTTTTGAGAGGGGTTAATAAAAGGGTGAACGAGGCTTATTTGTGTTTTATTTAAAATAAAGGATTTTTCTGTGTGTGTTTTTCACTTTACTTACGGGTTGATCATGTCAGCTGTCACATAGACGCTGCCATGATCAAGCCTGGAGTTAATGGCGGTGATCCGCCACCATTAACTCCTTACATTACCTTGATTGCCACTGCATCACGGCAACAAGAAGAGCCAGGGACACTCCGGTACTGCCGCATAATGCATGCGACAGTCCCGGGGCAGCTGCGGCTAATATTCTCGGCTGCGGGAGGGGGGAGGGAGGCGGGGGCATTAACCCTGCCCCTCTCCCTCCCCAGCCTGAGAATACCGGGCCGCCGCTGTGTGTTTACCTCGGCTGGACGGTAAATATACAGCGGAGCCCACGTGTTTTGTTTTCTATATTTCCGTTTGATTTCTATGTGTGTTCTATATGTCTGTGTGTGTCTGTGATGTGTGTGTGTTTACTCTGCTCCGCATCGCTTCCCTGTAAAACCGCAGGCAAGCGATGTACATTACCGCAGGTAAACCGCGAAATACCGCAGGGAATAACGCAGGAAAACGAGGTGAACCGCACAGAATTTGCTGCCTGCGTTATTCCCTGCGGGATTTCACGATTACATTGGAGTCAATGGAGTGAAATCCCGCAGCGACGTGCGGAAAAGAATTGACATGCAATTGTTTTTGCTGCGGGAATCCCGCAGCAAAACATGCAGCTGTCAAAATCCGCATAGTGCGCACAGGATTTTTTTTTCCCATAGGTTTTGCTGGTGATTCACTGCAGAGATGTTATGAACATTTTCTGCAGCGAAACATGCAGCAAATCCGCAGAAAATCCTCGGCAAAATTCGGTAAGTGTGCACAGGGCCTAAGGAGGCTTTTGTTTGCACTCTGTGGTTTATTGATCATTAGTAAATGTGCTTGATGAAACTAGGAACAATGAGATATGTACAAATCAGCATGTGTATAATACAACAGGGAAACAACCATCACAGATGCCTGTACAATATACATACAAATCTACAAACAACTTGAATCTAGCTTAGTAGATGCAGATAACGAAACACAGAGAGTCCAGAGCTTCAGATGGCAACAAAAACATGGATTTCCTTACCAGAGATGCAATCACAAAGAGGGGGGAATAAGATGGAGAATGTCCTCAGGATGTGAGACATGAGAAAATGGAGACTTTCTATTCATAATGTGTGGCGCCCTGGACTAGCCAGGTCGTCACAGGTACTGCAACAACACACCCCACACCCCGAGATAGGCACATCAGCCAGACACCAAATCCTTGTTGCCTCCCTCCAGGGGCTGATGTCCACACCAGGTGGGGTGGAGCCAGACGGTTGTCCCCACCCACTGAGGAGTTCACAGTCCTGGAGGCGGGAAAGGAAGTCTGAACAGTTAGAGAGGTGAAAGAGAGAGGAGTTAAGTGGTAGTAGAGGAGCAGACTGACCGTGTCCGGGTACGTGGCCCGGGCACCAAGAGCAAGGTTGGCAGACGGTGGTGGCCGTCTGCAGGAGAGGCAGATCAACACGGAACCATAGGACCGGGGATGGGCGGTGGCCCGCCGGTACCGAACCGGGGAGCAAAGTGAAGCCAGCACAAATCGGCAGGGCCTGCGGACCCCGATCAGGCTTGGAGTCGCCGTTAAACAGGTCAAATCCATTAGTGACCAGAACCCCAGGGGTTTCCTAGCAGCCAAGACCTGATTGAAGGCAACCGTCCAAACAGTAAAAAGGGAAATACAGCTACCGCCACAGCTAGAGTTCCCAGGGCCAGAGTCTGTGGGCAAAAGGGCTCCTCCGGCATATATCCACGCTGGGGAGCGGGTTACCGGTGGGAAGCCATTGGGACCGAAGTTACACAAAGAGTGCAGGGAAAGCCAGCCACCACCAACCGTCCGGGAGAAACCACAGCAGCCGGCTGCGGGACCCGTCCATCCAGCCGTTTGTTTTACCGGAGACTCCGCATCTGTTCTTGGCTGAGTGAGTACCACCGTGCAATCCGGCACCGCCCTGCCCCCGTGACCCTGCACCTCACCAACCGTACCTTCCCGTCACACCTTACCGGGCCCCGGGACAACCAACCCCTATCCACGGAGGGGGAAACAACATCCCAGCTGCTCCCTGTCATCGCTCCCGAGATCCCCATCACCAGCAGCGGTGGTGCCCCAACCTCACCACAAACCGTGGGTGGCGTCACGGACCAACTCCCCAAACTACCCCCCTTTCACTCACGGGCGAGGAGCGCCGCTCGAGTCCCCGGATCCGGCCCACCGCTTGAGCCACCAAGCAGCAGCAGCAGCAACAGCGCCGGACCCGAGCGTGGTGAGCGCAGCGCCCTCCCCGCCCGTGACACGATCACAAGGGGGGATAAGATGGAGAATGTCCTCAGGATGTGAGTCATGAGAAAATGGAGACTTTCTACTCATAATGCACCACAAAAGGGAGGGGAAAAGGGGCATGAAAAACCAGGCTGGTGCTGATAAAGTACTCTAGATAAACCTAGTAAGGCTATTTGCTCACGTTGCGTATTTTCATGCAGTTATGCTGCAAACTGCACCGCAGCGTAACTGCATGCGTCCTGCGTCCCCTGCACAATCTATGGAGATTGTGCAGGAGACGTGCGCACGTGGCGTGTTAGAACGCAGCGATTCGGCTGCTGTACGAAGCGCTGCGTTCAAGAAGTGACATGTCACTTCTTCCGTGCGCTTTGCATGCTGTCTATAGGGAGAGGCAGCATGCAGAGCACACGAATTCTGCAGGCACCAGGCGCTTCAGAATGCAGCTTTTCAGCTGCGCTCTGAAGCGCACCTTTTGTGTACGGTGCAGAGCGCACACGTGCGCACATAGCCTAAAGAATACAGATAAACAGCAAAGCAAATAATAAAGAACACAGATTAAGGCAGAACACCAACATATAGGAGCCCTCATGGACACTTCACAATATGCACAACATTATTAGATTCATATGTAAAAAACTTTTATTGCTATAGGAATGACCTGTATGGGGAGGCTGGAAAAATTCACCTTTTGTTACGTTATTACATTGAGAACAAACTAAACAAGGATATGGGACATTTAGTACATAAAGATTGGTTCTGTGGTTTCTTTACACTCCCAAAGTCCACCTGAATTAAGTTATTACAGATAGTAGGTAACCTTTTATTGCAAAATAAAGGAAGTTGTTTAAACATTACAATTTCAGAATATGCCTGTTGTAAAATTTTCAAGTGTTGTTTAATGATATTATCTACCTCTAAATTAATTTTATGGAAATCCCATATAAATGGTATCCTAGTCAAACTATCACGCGGAGTGTTCACTGATTCTGTAGCTTTTTTAAGTATATGTAAAGGATATTCAATCGATAGTGGCGTAACTAGAGTTTGATAGGCCCTGGTGCAAAATTTAGACCTGTGCCCCCCTTATGTTGGTCAGATGTATGTATATGTATCTATACATTTAGCGTTCTAAATCCTATAAAGACATATGAGTCCACCCCCCCACCCCCCCATTATGTAGTAAAGTCCCCCATCCTGTTCTAATGTGCCCCATTCTGGGCCCAATCCCAGTAAATAATTCCCCCATCCTGGTATATATACCCCCATCCTGGTATATATGCCTCTATCCTGGTATGTCTCCCATCATGGCACATGTGTCCCCCCATCCTAATATATATGTCCCCCATCCTGGTATATATGTTTTCAATTCTAGCCAACATCCGGGTGTATATATAACCCTATCCTGGTAAAAATGTCCCCCATCCTGGCATACAGTATAATATGTCCCCATCCTGGTATATATATGCCCCCATATTGGGCCCATCCTGGTATCTAGTGTCCCCCTTCTGGCATCTGACTCCTTCCTGATATTTACTGTCCATATCCTGGTATCAAATAGGAATAACGTTTGGAACACCATTCTAAGTCCGAACTGGGTGCAAAAACCTAAAAAAACTAAAAAAAACCATCACTATGGGGAGATAAGGTATGCACACCAGTGACTATGTAAGGGGAATACATGAAATAGCAGAAACTGCTGTGTGAATACTGACTTGAAAAATCCAATAGCTATATGCAAGAGTGAAAATGTGAAAAATGGAATCTGCATTACTGCCATGAACATATGAATCAAGAGAAATTTAGCTACTGAATTGATCAATGCAATAGAGCCCCAACACTACGCCAAAGTATTTCTCTACGTTGGGGTCCCTAGCTTGTGTGTGTCTTCTCATGCAGTTAAAAAACTTACCGTGTATGGGAAGCTGAGACCCAGGCTATTTATGCGTATGATATGGATTGGCAATAGGTGTGGTTGGGGAGGGTTCACAAACGAAAAAACGAAGTTTTGGGGCTCTATTGCATTGATCAATTCAGTAGCTAAATTTCTCTTGATTCATATGTTCATGGCAGTAATGCAGATTCCATTTTTCACATATTCACTCTTGCATATAGCTATTGGATTTTTCAAGTCAGTATTCACACAGCAGTTTCTGCTATTTCATGTATTCCCCTTACATAGTCACTGGTGTGCATACCTATCCTGGTATCTACTGTCCTCCTCCTGGGTCCATGCTAGTATATTCTGTCCCCCTCTTGGTACATACTGTCCCCTTCCTTGTATGTGCTGTCCCTCTCCTGGTATATATGTCCCCATCCTAATAAATATGTCTACATTCTGTCTAATGCAAAAAAACAACAACATTGCACTCACCCTCTCTGACTCCCATGTCGCACAGCGTCCTACTGTGTAGCAAGCGCGCTTACCTAGTCTCTGGCGTAACTGTAACTGTTTCCTGGGCCGCTCATTCTACATCCGGGGCCACTCATTAGCTTCATGCATATTGACTGCTTCCCCTGCCCACCACCAGTGCTGGCGTCTGTAATCGGTTGCAGTCAGATGCGCCCCCAGCCTTTGTGACAGCGTGTCTAACTGTTCGCAATCACAGACCCTGTCTGCGTGTCTGTATCAAGGTGTAAAATAAGGAAAAAAGAGAGAGAGAGAGAGAGAGAGAGAGAGAGAGAGAGAGAGAGAGAGAGAGAGAGAGAGAGAGAGAGAGAGAGAGAGAGAGAGAGAGAGAGAGAGAGAGAGAGAGAGAGAGAGAGAGAGAGAGAGAGAGAGAGAGAGAGAGAGAGAGAGAATGCTCAGTCCAAAAGCAGGATCCTGTCTATCAGCATGCAGCGTTCACCTGCGTTTGCGTGCGTTATAGTCAGGATCCAGCAATTTGCAGTATTTGGACGGAGCTCAAAAGCGCTACATGTTGCGTTTTTTAAACATGTTAAAATAACGCAAAAGGACGGATCCTGCGTCTAACGGACGCAAACGCACGCAAACGCAGGTGGACGCGAGTCCATTGAAAATGCATTGACATGAAAACGGATTTGCACAGGATCCGTACTTCCGTTAAAAAAACGTTTTCAACGGATGTTAAAAAGACGTAGTGTGAAACCAGCCTAAAGCATATGGATACAGCCCCCAGCCATGTGCTTATCTTAGCTGTGTATCAAAATAAGAGGAACTGTATGCGGCTACTTTTTAAAGTATTTAAATAATTAAAAAAACAAACAAACAAAAAAACGGCATGTGGTCCCCCAAATTTTGATACCCAGCCATGATAAAGCCAGACAGCTGGGGCCTTATTGGGTGGGCTCCCCAGAAGGGAACCAGGATGGGGCGTTACCACAAGAAGGGGACCAGGATAGGGCATTACTACAAAAATGGAACTAGGATGGGGCATTACAACAAGAAGGGGACCAGGATGGGGCAATACTACAACAAGGGGACCAGGATGGGGCAATACTACAAGAATGGAAGCAGGATGGGGCATTACTAGATGAAGGGAGCAAGGATGGGGCATTACTAGATGAAGGGAGCAAGGATGGGGCATTACTACAAGATATGGAACCAGGAGGGGGCATTACTTACAAGATAGGGAACCAGGATGGGGCATTACTATAAGAAGGAAACCAGGATAGGGGCATTACTAAAAGAAGGGGACCAGGATGGGGCATTACTACAAGAAGGGGACCAGGATGGGACACATTACTATAGGATGGGGATCAGAATGGGAACATTACTACAGAATGGGGACAAGTTTGGGGCATTACTAAAAAATGAGGACCAGGATGGAAAAATTACTACAAGATGTTGGCCAAAATTACTATATGGTGCTAATTGTAAAACTATATTACTTACAAGAAGGGGATAAAATGTAAAAAAAAAATAATTAAAAATAAAGCATGATTTTTTTTTCACCATTAAGGCCCTGTGCTCACATTGCTTTTTTGCTGCCTTTTTGGTGCAGTTTTGGGAGCAGTTTGTGTCATAAACTTCATACAGTCCTTCCCCAGCAAAGTCTATGAGTATTCAGAAAGGCTGTGCGCACGTTGCTTCTTTTTTGCCTGCAGTTTTGGGTGCAGAAAAAAGAAGCAGTGTGTCACTTCTTTTCTGCGTTTTTCCCTGCGTTTTGCAGGGGCTAAAATGCACCAAAACGCGGTAAAAACGCATTTGTCTTTTGTGTGCGTTTTTCTGCCAGATGGTGCGTATTTGCTGGAGTAACAAATCTGCAGTGTGTGCACATAGCCTAAAAATGTATATCTAATAAATAAAGCTGAATGTGTGTATGTATGTATGTGTGTGTGTGTATGTATGTGTGTATGTCCGGGATTGGCATCTGCACCGTCGCAGCTACAGCCACAAAATTTTGCACACTCACACGTCTGGACCCCAAGAGCGTCATAGGCTATGTTGTGAAGCGAAATTTTAACCCGCGCGTTCCAATTTACCAATCAGTTTTGCCCCTATCTACATAATGGGGAAAAAGTGAAACGAAAAGTGTATCCGCATCGTCGCATTTACAATCACGAAATTTTGCACAGACACCTCATGTGACCCAGGGAACGTCGTAGACTATGTTTTGACAGGAAAATGTAACCCCGCTCTTTACAGTTACTCTCCAAAAAACATGCCTCCATTAAAGTAAATGGAGCCTGGAACTACAGGTTATTAGTAGGAGCTGTGATTGGTTGTTATAGGAACAAAAGACATTCATAGTATAAGAAGCTTATATGTGAGGTAATAAGATGTCGGTGGGGAGACGGATAGACAGACAGAGAGACAGACAGAGACAGACAGAGAAACAGACAGAGAGACAGGGAAAGAGACAGAGATAGAGACAGACAGGGAAAGAGACAGACAGAGACAAACGGTGAAAGAGACAGAAAGAGACAGAAAGAGACAGACGGTGACAGACAGAGACAGACGGGGAAAGAGACAGACAGAGACTGACCTGGAAAGAGACAGATGGGGAAAGAGGCAGACAGGGACAGAGACAGGCAGACAAGGAAGGAGGAGACAGACAAAGATAGATGGGGAAAGAAATAGACCTTGATAGAGACAGACGGGGAAAGAGACAGAGAAATAGAGACAGACAAGGAAAGAGACAGACAGAGACAGGCAGACAGGGAAAGAGACAGACAGGAAAAGACACAGACAAAGAGACGGGGAGATAGACGAGGAAAGAGACAGACCTGGGAAAGAGACAGACCTAGAAAGAGACAGATGGGGAAAGAAACAGAGAGATAGAGACAGACAAAAAAAGAGACAGAGACAGGCAGATGGGGAAAGAGACAGACAGGGAAATAGAAAGACGGGGAAAGAGAAAGACGGGGAAAGAGACAGACGGGGAAAGAGACAGAGGGGGAAAGAGACAGAGGGGGAAAGAGACAGACAGGAAAAGAGACAGATCTGGAAAGAGACAGATCTGGAAAGAGACAGATCTGGAAAGAGGCAGACTGAGCACATTACTTGGCCAATTTAGTTAAATCTGTGTGGAATATCTGTGGTGTTGAAATATATGTTGTGAAATGCTTCTATTAGCTTAGTTTTTGCCTTTTAATAATTACATTTCTATCTATTTGTTTCGTGGTTTTTGTGTGCAGAATACATTTTTGTTAATACATTCTATTTTTGGTAACAACAGTTATTAACCCGGGCGAATCCGGGTAGTACAGCTAGTCTAATATATAAAGCTGAATGTGTGTATGTATGTATGTATCTATGTGTGTATGTATGTCCGGGATTGGCATCTGCACCGTCGCAGCTACAGCCATAAAATTTTGCACACTCACACTTCTGGACCCCGAGAGCGTCATAGGCTATGTTCTGAGGCAACATTTTAACCCCACGCGTTCCAATTTACCAAACAATTTTTCCCCTATCTACATAATGGGGAAAAAGTGAAACGAAAAGTGTATCCGCATCGTCGCATTTACAATCACGAAATTTTGCACAGACACCTCATGTGACCCAGGGAACGTCGTAGACTATGTTTTGACAGGAAAATGTAACCCTGCGCTTTACAGTTACTCTCCAAAAAACATGCCTCCATTAAAGTAAATGGAGCCTGGAACTACAGGTTATTAGTAGGAGCTGTGATTGGTTGCTATAGGAACAAAAGACATAGTATAAGAAGCTTATATGTGAGGTAATAAGATGTTGGTGGGGAGACGGATAGAGAGAGACAGACAGAGAGACAGACAGAGAGACAGACAGAGAGACAGACAGGGAAAGAGACAGCCCAGAAAAAGAGACAGATCGGCAAAGAGACAGCCCTGGAAAGAGACAGCCCGGGAACGAGACAGCCCGGGAAAGAGACAGCCCGGGAAAGAGACAGCCCGGGAAAGAGACAGCCCGGGAAAGAGACAGCCCGGGAAAGAGACAGCCCGGGAAAGAGACAGCCCGGGAAAGAGACAGCCCGGGAAAGAGACAGCCCGGGAAAGAGACAGCCCGGGAAAGAGACAGCCCGGGAAAGAGTCAGAGAGAGAGAGAGACAGTTACAGAGATTGAGACAGATAGACTGATGCAAATACAGAGAGATAGAAACAGACAGACAAGGAAAGAGATAGACAGACAGAGACACACAGACAGAGACTGGGAGAGAGACAGAGAGACAGTTACTATCCCGGGCAACGCCCGGGTACTACAGCTAGTATATATATGTATCATATATATATATATATATATATTCTATATATATATATATATATATATATATATATATATATAAACAAAAAAGTGCACTTTTATTATAATAAACAAGCAAAATCTGTTCAAAAACCGTCATCAAAGTTGTAAAGAAAAATACATGGTACCACTAAAAATGTTGCTTGGCCCTGCAAAGAATGTGCCCCCCCCCCCCCCGAGTTATTTTTTTTTTCTATGTGCGGCCCATATACCCAGCTGAGTTCGAGACCCCTGGCCTAGTCTGTCTAAAATGATTACAGCCCATCAATATGTTTCTCAAACTCATGAATATTCACCCAAAACTGGCATGAGGTTTAGTTCAAGAGCTGGCACTCTTGAGGAAGCTTTCAGTTAGTCCCTCATTTCTTCATATAATCAACCTTAAAACTTGGATTTGTTTAAAGGGAACCTGTCACCAGATTTGGTGACTATAAGCTGCGGACACCACCAGTGGGCTCTTATATACAGCATTCTAACATGTTGTATATAAGAGCCCAGGCCGCTGTGTAGAACGTAAAAGGCTGCTGCGGTGGCGTTGGGTCATATGGGTGTCTCAGTTCTCCGGTGCCGGTGCCTCCTCTTTCAGCCATCTTCGTCGTCCTCCTTCTGAAGCCTGTATGCATGATGCATCCTACCTCATACACACTCGCCGGTCCCGCGCAGGTAGACTACAATACTTTGATCTGCCCTACTCAGGGCAGATCAAAGTGCACCTGCGCAGGACCTCAATGCCGGCGAGTGTGGATTATGTAGGACGCATCATGTACCCCAGCTTCAGAAGATGGATGACGAAGATGGACGAAAAAGGAGGTGCCGGCGCAGGAGAACGGAGACGCCCATATGACCTAACTCCACAGCAGTGACCGTTTAGGTAAGTATTATAAAATGATTTATACTTTCTACACAGCGGCCTGGGCTCTTATATACAGCATGTTAGAATGCTGTATATAAGAGCCCACAGCTTTTAGTCCCCAAATAAGGTGACAGAACAAAGGACAGAACATAGTACATGTAGTTTAATATGACAAATAGTTGCTTAACCTCTTACCGACATATGATGTTCTGGAATGTCATATTTCACCTACCTGACTTTCCTGCAGGCTAAAAACCTGAGCCCGCATCTCTGCCAGTAGATGATGGCTATGATATTCAGCCATCACCTTCATTTAAAAGCCGCTGGAGACCAAACTCAGCCTGCATCTGTTAACCTTTTAAATGCCGCTGTCAATTTGTGACGGTGGCATTTATAGCATGTTGGTAAGTGCATTACACCATTGGGTTGCCGTAACAGCCATGGATCTGCTGAAGACCCCTGTGCCTGTTATGACGTTAAAAGGCAGTCAATGATTGGCATTCTTAGGAGGCCATGATTTTTACTATATTCAGCAATACAGTAGTATGAAAAAACCCCAAAATGAAATATGAAAGTTTAAATCATCCCCCTTTCTCCCAAATAAAAATTAATAAAAAAAAAATGGTGCAAAGAAAAACAAATCAGAACACCAGAACTACTGTACGTTGCTTTGCCCAACGCAACGGGGCAAAAACATGTCATAATGGATGATCAAAACTTCAGATTTACCCTAAAGTAAATAGCAAAAAAAAAAAAAAAAAAGCCCTCATCCGAAAATTGAAAACAATGTCGACAAGAATTTTTTTAAAAATATAGCTGATATTTTTTCACCACTTAAAAAAAACAAACAAAACAATTTATGTTTGGTATCGTCAGAATCGTACTGATCAGGAGAATCATATTTCCAAGTTATTTTTATCGTAAAATCATTACTGTGAAAAACAAAAAAAAGAAAAAGCAATTCTGGAATGGTGCTTTTTTCACTGATTCGCTGCAGTTGGAATTTTTTCTCCACTCTCCTTCATATGATAAGATTAATATTGTCACTCAAATGTGCAATTGTCCGGCATATAACAAACCCGCATACGGATATGTTACCGTAAAAATAAAAAAAGTTATAGTTCTTGGAAGAGGGGGAGGAAAAAACGAAAGCGCAAAAACAGATATTTTCCTGGTCAGGAAGAGGTTAATGAATACAAAAAGAAGATAACAAATCACATACAGTAAAAAGTTGAAAACAAGTTACTTAAAATAATATGAAATAAACCAGAAATCCATCACTTACACTTGAGTTTAGGATTCAGAGGAGGCAGACACCGGTCTGGGACAAGTCTTCACTTCGATGGACACCAAGAAATGACCAACAAGACCCTTGCACACAGTTTAGATCTGGTCTTTGTTGCTCATCCCCCATCCTGTGATGTCTCCTCCAGGCGGGGTCAGGATAATTACATTTTATGGCTCTTTAGGTTGATGTTATCCCCCCTCCTGTGGGATGTGATATGGAACTTCAAAGAAATGCAATTCCCAGACTCAATGTGCGAATAACACCCAGTCCACACAGGAATCCTCCACAATAGACCCTACTCCTTAGAGTGAGGTTACATTTTCCATGAAACTTGGCATATTAAATATTAAACCTCTGATGATCGGACCATTACCATATGAAAAGTCCATGGAATATTCCCCAGGGCGTTCCCATATGCTTAAGTACTAAAGTCAGGGCTGTGCTGGGACCACCTGGTGAGTCTATGGCTTTGTTCTGCTGGAGGCCCAGAACCAATGTCTGCTCTCCACTTACTGGAAAGTGTGAATGGTTTTACTGTTGAAGGCCCCACTCCTATTCAGTGGAGGACTACAGCACCCAGCCACTGAGGTCCAATGTCAAGCACTAAGGATTGCATCAGGAAATGGTTTCATGGAGTCATCTGGCATATTAGATTTTACCATAGGATCAAGAGACTTAGGGGCACTTTGCACGCTGCGACATCAGTAACAATGTGTTACAGACGCTGCAGCGATAGTCCCCGGCCCCGTCGCAGGTGCGATATCTTGTGATTGCTGCCGTAGCGAACATTATCGCTACGGCAGCTTCACACGAACTTACCTGCCCTGCGACGTCGCTCTGGCCGGCGACCTGCCGCCCTCCTTCCTAAGGGGGCGGGTCGTGCGGCGTCACAGTGACGTCACACGGGAGGCGGCCAATAGAAGCGGAGGGGCGGAGATGAGTAGGACGTAAAGATCCCACCCACCTCCGTCCTTCCGCATAGCCGGCGTGAGCCGCGGTGACGCAGGTAAGCTGATAATCCTCGCTCCTGCAGCTTCTCACACAGCGATGTGTGCTGCCGCAGGGGAACGAGGAACAACATCGTACCATCGCAGCAGCGGCATTATGGAAATGTCGGACCCTGCACCGATCATACGATAACGACGCTTTTGCGCTCGTTAATCGTATGGAAAAGGATTTGCACACTACGATTTCGCCAGCGACGCCGGATGTGCATCACTTTCGATTTGACCCCACCGACATTCCACCTGCGATATCGTAGTGTGCAAAGTATCCCTTAAGGCCCTGTCACACACAGAGATAAATCTGTGGCAGATCTGTGGCACGATATCAGGAAGGCAACTGCACAGTACCTAGAACCACAATGGGAAAATTATCAGTGAGGAATCCATGGGAAATATATAAAAATTAACTTTTAATGTTCCATTAAAATTCCGTTACACTGGCATCTCCCATACTGACATGTTCAGTGGTTATGTGTGAGGACAACATGTTTCGACGACAACGCCTTCCTCAGGTCTCAGTTGACCTCACATATAACCACTGAACATGTCAGTATGGAAGATGCCAGTGAAATGGAATTTTAATGGAACATTAAAAGTTAATTTTTATATATTTGCCATGGATTCCTCGCTGATTAGTCTCTTTTCCCTAAACATTCATGTAATGACATTATTCTCCCCATCCTTTTCCATTTTATTTGGTCTCCACATCTCTCTCTTTCCTCATTGTTAGGGTACGTGCACACACTGCGTTTTTTTGACGCTGCGTTTTTGTGCGTTTTTGGCCGCTAAAAACGCACAAAAACGCACCTGCGTCGAAAAAACGCGGCAAAAAACGCACGCGTTTTGCCGCGATTTGGTGTGTTTTTTTGCTGCGTTTTGCTGCGTTTTTGCTCACTGCGTCCTTATGCGTTTTTTATCAGTGAACAAAAAAAAAAGGTCTGATGTCATTTCCTTCTTCAATGTGTTCTTCAGTCTCCACTAGTGTATGCAGAAGAGCAGACAGCTGCAGAACTACAAGGCTCAGCATCCTCCATCCAATAGTGTATGCAGGAGAGCAGACAGCAGCTGTCGAACTACAAGGCTCAGCATCCTCCTTCCAGGACTGTATGCAGGATTTCTTTGCCCCCCCAAACAAAAAAAATGACATGGGCTTCACCATATTTTTGTATGCTAGCCGGGTACAGCAGGCAGGTACGGGCTGCCCCCAACCCCCAGCTGCCTATTTGTACCCGGCTGGGAACCAAAAATATAGGGAAGCCCTTTTTTTTTAAATTATTTCATGAATTTCATGAAATAATTTAAAAAAAAAATGACGTAGGCTTCGCCCAATTTTTGAGTCCAGCCGGGTACAACTAGGCAGCTGGGGATTGGAATCCACAGTGCAGGGTACCCATGCTTTCTGGGCACCCCCGCTGTGAATTGCAGTCCCGCAGCCACCCCAGAAAATGGCGCTTTCATAGAAGCGCCATCTTCTGGCGCTGTATCCAACTCTTCCAGCTGCCCTGAAGCCGGGTGGCTAGCTAGGTAATAATGGGGTTAGGGCTAGCTGTATATTATCAGCTAGCCCTAAGCCCGAAATTCATGGTGTCACGCCAATATTAGACATGGCCACCATGAATTTCTAGTAAAGATAAAAAAAAAACACAACACAGAAAAATATTTTTATTAGAAATAAAACACAACACAATTAGTGACTCCATCTTTATTGAAATAAAGAACCCCCCTCCGCAGTAATCCTAGGTCAGGGTCCCGCGCCGTCCAATCCGGATCCAATATCATCTGATCGGTTTGCTGGAAGGCAAAGCGATCAGATGATGTGTCAGGATCAAGTGCCTGAATCCCATCACACATCAGCTGATTGTATAAAAGCCGATTATACAATCAGCAGATGCATCGGTGCAAAAAAAAAAAAAATAATAATACTCACTTATGTGCTGATTACCGGCAGCTCCTGCAGCGATGGGGCGGGAGTCTGATCCTGTCCGATCGCTGCAGCAGCTGCCGGTAATCAGGGATGAAGTCTCCTGACGCATCCGCTGATACCGGCCGGGCGCCCGCATCACCGCGATACTTACGATCACCTGATGCGTCAGGTGACTGCATCAGGTGATCCATCGCCAGGTCCTGCATCCATCGGAGCTTTCCCGGCCGTCTGCACACAGCCGGAGGGGCAATACCGTGAGAGGAACTGGGAGCGGGCATGGCACTGGGAGTCTGCAGACAGGTGAGTATAACTTTTTTTTTTTTCTACTGTTAACTTTTGTTTTCGCAGCCGCTTCCACCTCCCGCCCGAACATGGCGCCGCACGGCAGCATACATGCACAGGACGGGAGATGGAAGCGGCGGTGACGGTACCGGGAGGATTCACGCTTCTGTATATACTGACAGAAGGAATCCTCTTCCTGCACACGTCACTTTACTACCCACCTCTTGCGTTTATAGCTGCGTTTTTGGTCTTAGAAACGCACCAAAACGCAGCTATTTGCGTTTCTCATTGCGTCTTTCAACATCCCATTGAACTCAATGGATGAGAAGCGCAGTGAAAAACGCGGGAATAATTGACATGCTGCGCTTTTGTGGTCACCACAAAAACGCAGCTGAAAAAAAACGCTGTGTGGGGACAGCAAAAATGAAAACTCATAGACTTTTCTGGGGAAGCAAAGTCATGCAGTTTTGAGGCCAAAAACGCACCCGAAAAACGCGCAAAAACGCCGAGAAAAACGCACTGTGTGCACATAGCCTTATACTCCCTATGTTCACCTTTTCATATATTCCATACACCTACATCTCCTTTTTATTATACAGTTGAAACCAGACGTTTATATACACTTTCTAAAAAGACACATCTGCAGGTTTTTCTCACTGACATGAAATCAGAATAAACCTTTCCTGTTTTAGGACCAAAATTTATAATTGCCAAATGCCAGAACAATGAGAGAGAGAGAATGTTTTGAGGCATTTTTAAGTCAAAAGTTTACCTACACTGCCTTTAACTCCTTCACAAATGGACGATTTTAGGCTTTCCGTTTTTTTCCCGCCACCCTTCTCCGAGAGCCGTAACGTTTTTATTTTTCCATCAATATAAGCATATGAGGGCTCGTTCTTTGTGGAACGAGTTGTACATTTACATGAAATCATGAGTTTTACCATATGGTGTACTGAAAAACAGAAAAAAAAAATGCAAATGCGGAAAAATAGCAAATAAAGTACACAATTGTTTTTTAGATATTTTATTCACCGTGTTCACCATATGGTAAAACTACTGTGTCGGTGTGATGCCTCAGGTCGGTGCAAGTTCATAGACACCAAAGATGTATAGGTTTACTTTTAGATAAGGGATTAAAAAAACCTGAAGTTTGTCCAAAAAAAGTGACGCACATTTTGCGCCATTTTCCACGACACGTAGCGTTCTCATTTTTCAGGATCTATGGCTCAGTGACGACTTATTTTTTGTGTCTTGAGCTGACATTTTTAACGGTACCATTTTTGCGCAGATGCTATGTTTTGATCGCCTGTTATTGCATTTTGCTCACAATTTGTGGCAACCAAAAAATTTAATTTTGAAACTTGGAATTTTTCTACCGCTACGCTGCTTACCGATCAGATTAATTGATTTTATATTTTGATAGATCGGGCATTTCTGGAGATACCACATGTGTGTATATTTGTAATGTTTGGTGCAAAGGAGGATCCACAGGACCAGGGAGACTACCAGGAGCGGACCCCTATACAGGGGCTGTCTGGTGGCCACCCCAGAGGGCTTAGATGCACAGCAGCCGAGACACGACAGGAATACGGGTTAGCGTCCTTAACATGTCCGTGCAGGATAGGGAGACTGGTCCAAGGGTAGATGTAGGTTGAAGGAATTCAGGACGGATGAGTGGAACCAGGTACAGGTGCTGACTGGTGGTACCAGACAGAGTCCAGGATCAGCGAGGGTGCAGACTGATGATACCGGATGGAGTCCAGAACCGGCGACGGGTACAGGCTGATGGAAGGTGATGGGATCCATAGCAGATCGTCACCGGGGAATCTCCTGGAAGACCGGTGGGCTGGAGACACACAGGCTGGCAGTCGGCATCTGTGGGAAGACACAGAGTTGACCTGGGTACATGACACAGGGGGACCTGAACACCTAGCATAAGAGACAAGGCTACTAGTACACGTTGAACAGGCACCGCCCGCATGGAAAAGGAAGTCTTATATACCCTGTACCTATTATCAGCCATATCCT
This sequence comes from Anomaloglossus baeobatrachus, assembly GCF_048569485.1. Lineage (NCBI taxonomy): Eukaryota > Metazoa > Chordata > Amphibia > Anura > Aromobatidae > Anomaloglossus > Anomaloglossus baeobatrachus. The sequence goes on from NC_134359.1 coordinate 248,459,067, forward strand.
GTTTTAGAGACGCTGGCCCTTTAAGAGAAGGTGAGAGAGCGCGCCAGCGCCCTAGTGCGCATGTGCAAGGCCCGGGATCCAGACATCAGTGCAGGAGGAGGAGACGCAGGAGAGCTGGTGGCAGAGTCCCGGGCTGCAGCGAGACGGCGGGGACGAGGAACAGGGAGCACGGAGGAGGCTGAGGAGGAGGAGCGGGAGCAGCAGCCGCGGTCAGAGCGCACGGGGACCAAGTCGGTGAGTGAGGAGTGGCGCCGCGACGAGCGGTGCCATGGCCCCGGGAGCGTGACAGTACCCCCTCCCTCACGCCCTCCTCCCCGCAACCCAGACAAGAATTTGTGAAGAAGAAGAGGAGCATCAATGTTCTCCCGGGGTTTACAAGACTCTTCCTCGGGACCAAAACCCTTCCAATCAACTAGGAAGAACGGTCTACCCCTCACCCTCTTCATGGCTAAGATGTCCCTTACCTCGAACACATCATCAGAGGTAAGAGGAGGAGGAGTAATCCCGAAATCAGAGAAGTAAGGACTGAGGATGACTGGCTTGAGCAAGGATACATGAAAGGAGTTAGGGATGCGCATCGCGGCTGGGAGCTGCAGTTTGTAAAAGACCTTGATGATCTGCTTGACGAACTTGAAGGGACCGAAATATGGAGGACCCAACTTGTAGAACGGAATCTTCAGCTGGATGTACTTGGAGGAAAGCCACACTTTATCCTCAGGAGAAAAGTGAGGAGGATCGAGACGTCGCTTGTCAGCATGTTTCTTCATCCGAGTGGAAGCACGTTCAAGAGATGTCTTGACGGCACTCTATATGTTAGAGAAGTCTCTGGACAGGGCATCCGCAGCGGGAACACCAGAGGTTGAGGGTAACGGAAGTGGCACGGAAGGTTGAAGACCGTAGACAATATGTAAGGGAGAGCTGGAGGAGGACTCACTGATGTGAGGGTTGTATGAGAACTCAGCCCATGGAAGTAGTCTGGACCAGTCATCATGATGGGCATTGACGTAGTGCCGAAGAAAGAAAGTCAGGACCTGGTTGACCCGTTCGACCTGGCCATTAGACTGGGGATGGTATGCCGAAGAAAAGTCCAGAGATACTCCTAGAAGTTTACAGAGTGCCCTCCACAAGCACGAGGTGAATTGAGTCCCCCTGTGGGACACTATATGCTGGGGAAAGCCGTGAAGAAGGAAGATATGCTGAATGAAGGCGTTGGCAAGTTCCAGAGCAGAGGGTAGTCCAACCAAGGGAATGAAATGGGCCATCTTGGAGACACGGTCCACCACAACCCAAATGATGGAACAGCCGGAAGACGAGGGCAAGTCCGTGATGAAATCCATGGAGATGTATTGCCATGAAACGTAGGGAATGGGCAGAGGCAAGAGACGATCGAAGGGCAGGTGCTTGGGAGTCTTGTTGCGGGCACAGGACGGACAAGTGGCGACAAAAGAGATGACATCCTTACGAAGAGACGGCCATCAATAGTGACGAAAGATAGCACACCAAGTCTTCTTCTGACCCGCATGTCCGGCCACCTTCGAGGAATGACCCCACTGAAGAACTTTTCGTCTGTCGACCTCCGCATCCAATGTCTTCCCAGGGGGTATCCGCGACAGAGGCTGGAGCCACCAGGATGACCTTAGTGGGACAAATGATGGACTGGTCCGGCTGCTTCTCTTGCTCTGTCAGTACGAAGGACCGGGACAAGGCATCGGCCCGCATAATCTTGTCTGCAGGCCTGAAATGTAGTTGTAAGTCGAACCAGGCAAAAACCAGGGACCAGCGGGCTTGTCGCGGGTTGAATCTCTGAGCCGAGTGCAGGTATGCCAGGTTTTTGTGATCAGTGTAGATTATGACCGGGTATACCGCCCCCTCCAGCAAGTATCGTCACTCCTCCAAGGCTAATTTAATAGCCAAGAGCTCCCGATCTCCGATGGTGTAGTTGCGTTCCGGTACAGAGAAGGCCTTGGAGAAGAATCCGCAGGTAACCATTCTTCCAGAGGAGGACTTCTGCATGAGCATGGCTCCGGCACCCGAGGAGGAAGCATCCACCTCCAATGTAAATTGTCTATTCAGCTCTGGTCTTTGGAGAACAGGAGCGGAGGCAAATGCCAGTTTCAGGAAGCGGAAAACATTTTTGGCCTCAGGAGACCATTCTTTCAGATTCGCCCCCTTCCTAGTCATGTCGCAGAGGGGAGCCGTCTGAACAGAAAAGTGGGGAATAAATTGACGATAATAATTCACGAATCCCAGGAAGCGTTGGATGGCTTTCAGTCCAGAGGGAGGAGGCCATTTGAGAAAGGAAGACACTTTCTCAGGATCCATCTGTAGGCCCGTGTCAGAAATGACATAGCCAAGAAAGGGAAGGGACGTCTGTTCAAACACGCACTTCTCGTACTTGGCATACAGACGGTTCTCTCTAAGCCGTTGTAGGATGAGTCGTACGTTTCTTCTGTGGGTCAGTAATTCCGGAGAGAAGACCAAGATGTCGTCCAGGTAAATGACCACACAGACATAGAGGAGATCCCTGAAGACGTCATTCAGCAGCTCCTGGAAGACAGCCGGAGCGTTACAGAGACCGAAGGGCATCACACAGTATTCATAGTGTCCGTCCTGGGTGTTGAAAACCATCTTCCATTCATCTCCCGGGCGAATACGGACCAAGTTGTAAGCACCGCAAAGATCAAGTTTGGTGAACATGCGGGCCCCTCTAAGCCGATCGAACAGCTCCGGGATGAGAGGAAGGGGGTATTTGTTCTTAATAGTGATCTGGTTTAAGCCTCTGTAGTCAATGCATGGCCAGAGGGATCCGTCTTTTTTCTTAACGAAGAAAAACCCGGCTCCTGCAAGGGATGAAGACCTCCGGGTGAATCCCCTTGCCAGGTTCTCTGTAATGTAGTCCGACATGGCCTGTGTCTTGGCTGGAGACAAGGGATAAATATGTCCTCGGGGGGGGGGGGGTGTAGCTCCTGACAGTAGGTCTATAGCACAATCATACGGTCTGTGTGGTGGCAATACCTAGGCCTCCTTTTTGTCGAATACATCCGCAAAGGACCAATATGCGGGTGGCAGTCCTGGTAGAGACTCCGGTGCCAGAGGCTGATGAACAGGATGGACTGGCTGCAAACAGTTCTCGTGACAGGACTGGCCTCATCGTGTAACCTCTCCGGAACGCCAACTGACGACAGGTTCATGTGCTCGTAACAACAGTAGCCCCAGCAGGATTGAGTGAGCCAGTTTTGGAAGGACATATAAGCTAATCTTTTCAGTATGCGACGCGCCTATACTGAGTTCCACTGATTTGGTGACAAATAACATGGGCTCAGAGAAGGGTCTCCCGTCCACGGAAGCGATCACAAGGGGATTTGAAAGCGGAGTAACAGAAATCCGGAATTTGTCCACCATGGCCTGTTGTATAAAATTGCCTGCTGACCCGGAATCGAGATACGCTTCCACCATGAACCGGGTCTCCTCCGCTGTCACTTGGACAGTCAGCGTTACTGGGCATTAGAGGGCTCCGGGACCTAGGGTAGCCTCTAATACCAACCCTAGGCTTTGGAGTTTCCCGGCCTCTTTGGACAGGAACCGATACTGTGTGTGTGTTGCCCCTGTGCTGTGCCATCACTGTGTGTGTTGCCACGTACTGTGCCATCACTGTGTGTGTGTTGCCCCTGTGCTTCTGTGCCATCACTGTGTGTGTTGCCCCTGTGCTGTGCCATTACTGTGTGTGGGTGTGTGTGTGTTGCCCATCTGCTGTGCCATCACTATGTGTGTGTTGTGCCTGTGCTGTGCCATCACTGTGTGTGTGTGTTGCCCCTGTGTTGTGTCATCACTATGTGTGATGTGCCTGTGCTGTGTCATCACTGTGTGTGTGTTGCCCCTGTGCTGTGCCATCACTGTGTGTGTATTGCCCCTATGCTGTGCCATCACTGTGTTTGTTGCCCCTGTGCTGTGCCATTACTGTGTGTGTTGCGCCTGTGCTGTGCCATCTCTGTGTGTGTGTGTGTGTGTGTGTTGCGCCTGTGCTGTGCCATCACTGTGTGTGTGTATTGCCCCTGTGCTGTGCCATCACTGTGTGTGTTGCCCCTGTGCTGTGCCATCACTGTGTGTGTGTTTTGCCCCTGTGCCATCACTCTGTGTGTGTGTGTGTGTGTATCATCCCTGTACTTTGCAGAGTTTTACTATAGTTCCTAAGGCTATAAAGGGGGTCATAATCGTTACCATTAAATGGGGGAGACAGATGTGATAATTTGTATTGTGGGTGTGTGGTGAGGGGCACAAGGGAGGACACCACTACTTTAGGCCAAGTTCACATATTGCAGATTTTTTAGGGATTTGCGGTGTGAATCCACTGGTCTTGGTGCAGTGGACTTTGCTCAGTAACAGGACGGTGGTTATATTCAGACTCTATGTGGTGATATTTGGTCATGGTGTAGCGGCATTATTTTGCAATGTATTATTGGCCTTTATATGGTGGGTGTTATTCAGTAACACTATGTAGTAGTATGTGTTATTTCTGACTATAATGCACCCCCAGTAACACATGCCGGCCCCCAGTAACATGCATAATGATTATTATGATAATATTTTTTTTGGTTTCTTTTATCGGTGTGGGGGCCCCATTCAGACTTTTGCTATGGAGCCCCATGATTTCTATGTAAGCCCCTGACTGCAGCCCTCCACTAGTGGGGCCTTTATGGCAGAGTGGCCCGACGGAAGCCTCTTTTCATTGCAAGACAAATGAAAGCCCGCATTGAGTTTGCAAAAAAAAAAACCATGAAGGACTGCAAGACTATGAGAAATAAGATTCTCTGGTCTGAGACAAAGATAGAACTTTTTGTGATAATTTTAAGCGGTATGTGTGGAGAAAACCAGGCACTAATCATCACCTGCCCAGTACAATCCCAGCAGTGAAACATGGTGGTGGCAGCATCATGCTATGGGGGTGTTTTTCATCTGCAGGGACAGGACGACTGGTTGCAATTGAAGATGAATGCGGTCAAGTACTGAGATATCTTGGAAGAAAACCTCTTCCAGAGTGCTCTGGACCTCAGACTTGGCCAAAGGTTCACCTTCCAACAAGGCAATGCCCCTAAGCACACAGCTAAAATAACAAAGGAGTAGCTTCAGAACAACTCTGTGACAATTCTTGACCAGCCCAGCCAGAGCCCTGACCTAAACCCAATTGAGCATCTCTGGAGAGACCTGAAAATGGCTGTCCACCAACATTCACCATCCAACCTGACAGAACTGGAGAGGATCTGCAAGGAAGAATCGCAGAAGATCCCCAAATCCAGGTGTGAAAAACTTATATTACATATTTCCCAAGAAGACTCATGGCTGTGCTAGCTCAAAAGGGGGCTTCTACTCAATACTGAGCAAAGGGTCTGAATACTTATGACTATGTAATATTTTAATTTTTCTTGTTAAAAAATGTCTACATTTCTGTTTTTTTCTGTCAGGATGGGTTGTAGAGTGTATATTAATGAGAAAAAAAAGGAACTACGGTATTTTGAATTTACCAAATGGCTGCAATGAAACAAAGAGTAAAAAATGTAAAGGGGTCTGAATATTTTCCATACCCACTGTATATGCGCACACTGCAGTTTTGTTGTCACAAAAACTGCACCCAAACTGCACCTTGTCTCAGAGAAATGTAAACAAAAACGAAAACGCTTGTAATGATGGTGCGTTTTTTATGCGTTTTTTGACCATGTGTTTTTTATGCTTTTTTTTCCCAGTAGAATCAAGTTAAAAATGCAAGTAGATAGAACATGCTGCAGTTTTTTTGTCAAACGTTTGTGACAAATAAACTGCAGACAAAAAACGGCAACGTGCGCACAGCAAATCTGACTTATTATAGACTTTGCTGGGAAGTCAAAAGTGAGAACTTTCTGACAACACAATTGCACCAAAAAATGCAACAAAAACTACAGCGTGCGCACATAGCCTTACAGGTGCCTGGTTCTCAAAGTGTGCAGCCAGAAGCTGTATTATGGCAGGCGCTGAGATGGATTTCGTTGTTTCTTTGGGGAGATGCCATTGTTGTGTGTCAGTCGGCCTTTTGGGAACTCTAAGCCATCAGCTTGCACACCGATACATGAACATTTAATTATACCTGGTAGAAGGGATGGGGTTGCTGAGGTTTAGTTTATTTTACAATAGGGTAATATGTCTGTGGCGTTTTTACAGCGTTTTTTTTTCTGTGATGTCAAGACTAGCAAGAGTTCAAGAGTACCCGAGTGCTGGGACAGGCCAAGACTGACCTGGATCCGGCACTCGGGTAGCAAAAAACAAAAAGGTAGAAAGTTAAAAAAAAAGTAAAGCAAGTGCGCTATGCTTACCAGTTTCCAGTCTCCAGTAGATGCTAGAGTGTATGGGCTCCTTTCAGGTATCACGTCTTCAACAGGTCCTTGTCACATGGGGACAGGGGGGCGAAGCATGATTGTAGTGGCAGGGAGAAAACATCTCAAAGCCATTCACGCCCACTAACCCAGCGGGTCACGCCCACTAACCCAGCTGGTTACGCCCTCTAACCTGGAAGGAGTCCTTACATTCTAGGCTCATCTGCACCTTCTCCCGCGGCTCCTCCTACTTCTGTTGGTGCTCATTAGCCTCATGCATATTCACTGGTGTCTGCGGGTCTATTGTACAGTAAAAAAATAAATAAATTTAAAAAAAAAATGACATAGGGTCCCCCCACATTTTGGTACCCAGAACAGATAAAGCCTACAGCTACAGGCTGCAGCCCCCTGCTCTGGCCTTTACCTTGGCTAGCTAGGTATCAAAATAAGAGGGACCCCATGCTGTTTAAGTATTCAAATAAATTATTTAAAAAAAACCCAAAAAAACAGCGTGCGGTCCCCCCCAATATTGATACCCAGCCAACATAAAGCCCACAGCTGGGGGATGGTATTCTCAGGCTGGAGAGACCCAACCTAAAAATATCAACCTGCAGCGTCCCAGGATTGTCGCATCCATTAGACGTGACAATCCCAGCACTTTACCCGGCTCTTCCTGAATTGCCCTGGTGCGGTCGCAATTGGAGTAATATCAGGGGTTAATTGCAGCTCATAGCTGTGTCTAAGCCCTAGATTGGTAAAGACAGGCATCTATGAGACACCCCCATCACCAAACACCAAAAAAATCCTTTATTTGAAATAAAATTACAAAAAGCCACCTGTTTCAACACTTTATTAACCCCATAATCACCCTTGCAGATACAACATAATCCACACGAGGTCCCACGGCGATTCAGCTCTGCTACATCTGAAGATCGCACCAAGCAGCCATGGAACTGAACTGCCCGCTGTGATCTCCAGAGAATGAATGAGCCACACGATCAGTGGTCACTTCACTCAGGTGATTCCAAGTCACAGCTGACGACAACTGTGACTGGGAATAGTCCGAGTGAAGTCCCTGCTGAATGAGCGGCTCACTCATTCTCTACGCTACACCCGCAGATCAGGTCTGTGATTGCTTGCAGTCAGATGCTGGGGGCGCGTCTGACTGCAACCAATAACAGATGAAAGCAGTGAATATGGAATGAGCGGGGAAGTGGAGGAGTCGCGGGAGTGTACAGCTGCGCAGGGGATTCGGTAAATATATCGCGCCTGCTCCAATTCCCCTATCCCCACCACCATTTAAGTGGCGGCCAAATACCCTAGATCAATTCCGGGTATCTAGAAGTAGTGTGGGTGACATATGATCTGTGACGCCCTGGCAAAACCAGGTAGTCACAGAAGAGGAACCATACTCCATCCTCCTTGGGATACTAACACAAAACCCACACCCAGGTACAACACACAGTCATTTAAGCCTAGGTACCCCCCATGACAATAGAGACACACCAGTAGGCGGGACCAGGCAGATGGGAGCACCCACCTAGGGGTCCTGAGGTGTCAGTGGAGAGAACAAGAGAGTCGAGTAGTAGAGTCGAGTGTTGACAGTTGACAGTGGAGGAGTGTGGAAGTGCAGTGGAGTCAGGGGTAGGGGCCCCTGGACTACCGGGCTAGGTGGCAGACAGCAAGCAGGACCATAGGCGACGGTAATCCGGTCGCGGGAGACCTTAAGTGGACCAGGGCAGGGTTGTAGCCCGCCGGTGCCGACAGCGGAAATCCGGTCCGGAGGCCGTGCACAGTCGGGGTACCTGGACCCTAGGACGAGGAAGGTTGCAAGCCCCTTGTTAATTGACCAGCCGGGGACAAGGTTTCAGGCCGTGTTTCACAAGAAGCCCAGAGAGAGAAACAGAAGCCCAATGCGGGGGATAGGGTGTCAGTCAGAACCCACAAAAATCCCAAGGGTCAGATTTCGCGGGCCACAGCTCCCAAACAACACAGTACCGGGAGTGGACTTCCCCATTCCAAGCGACGTTGTCCCAGCACAGACACAGACACTAAGTGTAGAAGGAAGGGACCCCTGTTTGCTTCACCCGGGTGTGCGACTCGAATGCACCCGCCAGAGGCGACCGGTCACTGGCAATTTGGTTTACCACTGGACTTTGTGTGTGATTCTTTGAACTGTGAGTACAACAAATTATGCCCGATCCAACCCAGCATGTCCCCTCTGGCAGCCATTACTCCCGTGTACCTGGGCCCTGGGACTACACTTCCCCTACCCGTGGAGGGGATCCCACCTTGCTGCCCCCGCTCCATCAGTCCCGGGCACCCACATACAAGGCAGCGGCGGTGTCACCATCCCTCACCGCAACCCACGGGTGGTGTCACAGACAAATCAATGTCCTGTAAATATTCCCTTCCGACGGTTGTGAGGACGGACGGCCGTACGAGCCCGGGTCCGGTCACCAATCGAGCCGCAGTAAAGAACCCGGGTCCAAGCAGCCCCTGCAGCGGCCCGGCCGCCCGTCCGCAACAGATCCATCAAAAGTAATCTGACAGGTGCCCTGCCCCCTATCAAAATGTATCAAACTGTCATGTGGCACACCCTCAGAGTGTATCAAAATGTGTTCTCTTTTATTGACTAGCGATATATTTTTTTGTTTTTTTATATCAAAATTGTGCTGGTGTAATTCACAATCTATAATATTAGTTAATAATATAGAATGTGAATTACACTACAACTTACAATTAACAGACACATCAACAGTTGAAGAGAAGATATACAGAATTGCTTATATAGCACTTCTCAACATTTGTTCTTAAGGTCCAGTCACACTAAGCAACTTACCAGCGATCCCAACAACGATAGGGATCGCTGGTAAGTTGCTAGGAGGTTGCTGGTGAGATGTCACACTGCGACGCTCCAGCGATCCCACCAGCAACCTGACCTGGCAGGGATCGCTGGAGCGTGGCTACACAAGTTGCTGGTGAGCTCACCAGCAACCAGTGACCAGCCCCCAGTCTCCTAGTTACAGCACACATCAGGTTAATTAACCCGATGTGTGCTGCAGCTAAATGTGCACAGAGCAGGGAGCAGCGCACAATGCTTAGCGCTGGCTCCTTGCTCTCCTAGTTACAGCACACATCGGGTTAATTACCTGATGTGTCCTGCAGCTACATGTGCACAGAGCAGGAGCCGGCGCTGACAGTGAGAGCGGAGGAGGCTGGTAACAAAGGTAAATATCGGGTAACCAAGGACAGGGCTTCTTGGTTACCCGATGTTTACATTGGTTACCAGCCTCCGCAGAAGCCGGCTCCTGCTGCCTGCACATTTAGTTGTTGCTGTCTCGCTGTCACACACAGCGATCTGTGCTTCACAGCGGGACAGCAACAACTAAAAAATGGCCCAGGACATTCAGCAACAACCAACGACCTCACAGCAGGGGCCAGGTTGTTGCTGGATGTCACACACAGCAACATCGCTAGCAACGTCACAAAAGTTGTTCCTTAGCAGCGATGTTGCTAGCGATGTTGCTTAGTGTGACGGGGCCTTTATACTGTAGGGTCCAAATAACATCTTCTGTAAAAAAGCTCCAGTGCTGACCATACAATACTGTGTCAGTCTGATAACTCCCTTTATCCTGCGTGTGCCCACAACTAACAAGAAGTGATAAGCTAGAAATGTCCATACAGATGTGTGGAGAGATTACATGCCACAATTAACAGGGGCAGAAACAGCAATGTGTGCAAAGAGGAATACAAAATAGCATACACACTATTATTAGTTATTATAATATTACTATAATATCATATTAGAGTTGTATTTCATTCTACTAGTGTAATTCACAATGTATATGTCAGGATTTTGATACAGTAATCTGTATCTAATCCTGACATGTTGTGTTCTCTTTTATTGCCTAGTGATATATTTATTGTTTCTTATATCAAAATTCTACTAGTGTAATTCACATTGTATAATATTAGTTAATATAATAATATTATCCTGCTAGTGTAATATTAGCTAATATTATTCACACTGTGTATTTGGTTTTGATTGGGCATATTATGAATATGGCCAATTATACTATTACCCGTCCTGTGCTATTAATCAGCTTTTATAACTCCCCGAGTAGAAAGTTAGACTGTTTGTATAAAAGACAGACACATTCAAAGTTTAAATGCTTTATTGATCAAATGTCATTTGCATTCAGTAATTAAATCTGTAATTAATCTGTAATTAAATCTGTATTAATCTGTATTAAAACAGAACAATATAAAAGTATTACAAGCACTGGCATAATACACTATTTAATAATATACAAATATATATTACATCTCTTACATAATAATTTAGTGCATTACAATCAGGAATCTCCAGTAATGCCAGGCCTGGATTCAGTTACCTGCATTGCACTCCGGAGCTCTCACCTGAGCTCAGGAGTGCAGCCGAGACTGTACCGCGAGCACCAAGTTATTGATTCCCCGGCGATTGCGGTTCAGTTCATGACAGCTGCAGACAGGCCGGGCTGGTCTCCGGAGTTCAGGTTAGAGCACCGGAGATCACCCGGGCCTGTCTGCAGCTGACATAAACTGAACAAGCAATCGCCGGGGAATCAATCACTTGGTGCTTGCGGTACAGTCTCGGCAACACTCCGGAGCTCAGGTGAGAGCTCCGGAGTGCAATGCAGGTATCTGAATCCAGGCCTGGCATTACTGGAGATTCCTCCGGTAGCCAGTGCGACGCTGATTACAATTCAGCATCCGGCTGTTACATTGTGAGCCACATTGATTGAAGTATCGGGAGAATCCTTTTTTAAAGGCATCAAACTTGCTTGTGTGTTACCTAATGGAAAATGTAAAGATTGAATTGGACGGAGATAAATGAGGATATAAAAGGTAATGTCTCTTCTATTATAGAAAAGCCCGCGTGTCTTTGAAAAAATTGTTTTTGCTCATATGTATTTAGACATGCAACTAAAAATGAACTCTTAAGGGTGCTTTATGTGCCGCCCCCACGCCCGCAGAAGCCGGGCTGCTCGGATCCGGACCCGCTGTGTGGCTCGAGGGATCCTCCGGACCCGGGGGTCACGCGGACACGCCGAATGAAAAGGGGGACGCAGTTGTACGGCCTTGGCTGTATTCGGTTCGTGACGCCACCCACGATGTGTGGTGAAGTGGGACACCACCACTGCTGTTGTGGGATACCCGAGGGCGATGTAGTGGCAGCCGGATGTTAACCCCTCCGTGGGTAGGGATGGTTGCCCCAGGGCCCAGTGTCTCTTTGCAGGGTATGGCGATGGCAGGGGCTTGCGCGCCCGGATGGACCAGGGGATGTTTGGTTACTCACAATTAAATTAATCACACGAGTCTTTTTGTAATTCAAGGTGCTGGTGGCCGGCCGACGCGGCCGGTTGTACTCTGGTCCCCCACCCGGACTGGTGGTCACCGTCTTTTCCTCTGCACTAGTTGTGGTTGTGTGTTTAGACTTCCCGGTATGGAACACGGGAGTCTGTTCCTGGCTTTCTGTGTGCCTGAGGAGCCGTACCTGCTGACGCTGCCCGTGGGATCTATGGGCCCTGGCGGTTGCCCAATCCCTCTCTGTGGGTGGTTGTCTGCTTTTGGGACTTATCATCGGGGTCACGGTGTTTGTGACGCACATCCGGCATCATTAGCGACATCGCAGCGTGTGACACCTATGAGCGACCTTAAACGATCGCAAAAGAGTTAAAAATCGTTGGTCTGTGACACGTCGTTCATTTACCAAAAATCGTTGTCTGGTCAGTAGCGAGGTTGTTCATTGTTCCTGCGGCACCACACATCGCTACATGTGACACCGCAGGAACGACGAACATCTCCTTACCTGCGTTCACCGGCAATGAGGAAGGAAGGAGGTGGGCGGGATATTCCGCCCGGTCATCTCCGCCCCTCTTCTGCTATTGGGCGGCCGCTTAGTGATGCCGCAGTGACGTCGCTATGACGCCGAACGCACCTCCCCCTTGAAGGAGGGATTGTTCGGCGGTCACAGCGACATCGCTGAAAAGGTATGTGCATGTGATGCTGCCGTAGTGTTAATGTTTGCTACGGCAGCGATCACCAAATGTCGCACGAATGACGGGGGCGGGTGCTATCGCGCGCGACATCGCTAGCTATTGCTAGCGATGTCGCAGCGTGTTAAGCACCCTTTATACAGGTGTTGGTAAGATAAGTCAAGCGGCCTACATGACTGGAAGTCAACAGCTTTCTAAAACACCTAAGAAACAGGGCAAGCCGCTACACCTGAAGGCAGCGAATAGGAAAGGTGATGATGAGCATATGAAAAACAGTGAGCAGAAGAAATGCATTTGTACCTCAGGCTAATGGTTATATTTTATTCACAGCCCGTAAACTGACTGTTGGAAAAACATATTCTCAAAAAAGAATACACCCAAGTTGTCAACTACCCAAACACTTCCTAGTGCATGTAAGTATATATTTAGATATTCCTGTGCAGTCTTTATAAAACAATGTTGCATAATGATTCAGATATATCTGACAAAGCTATAGCTCTTTTCTTTTAGCCACACAAAGTGTAGGAGAGCTGGAGGCAGAGTCCCGGGCTGCAGCGAGACGGTGGGGACGAGGAGCAGGGAGCACGGAGGAGGAATAGGAGGAGGAGCGGGAGCAGCAGCCGCGGTCAGAGCGCACGGGGACCGGGTCTATGAGTGAGAAGCAGCGCCGAGACAAGCGGCGCCATGACAAGCGGCGCCGTAGCCCCAGGAGCGTTACAGTACCCCCTCCCTCATGCCCCCCTCCCCGCAACCCGGACAAGAATTTGTGAAGAAGAAGATGAGCATCAATGTTCTCCCGGGGTTCCCAAGACCGTTCCTCAGGACCGAAACCCTTCCAATCAACTAGGAAGAATGGTCTAGCCCTCACCCTCTTCATGGCTAAGATGTCCCTTACCTCGAACACATCATCAGAGGCAAGAGGAGGTGGAGTAATCCCAGAATCAGAGAAGTAAGGACTGAGAATGACTGGCTTGAGCAAGGATACATGAAAGGAGTTAGGGATGCGCATCATGGCTGGGAGCTGCAGTTTGTAAGAGACCTTGTTGATCCGCTTGACGAACTTGAAGGGACCGATATATCGAGGACCCAACTTGTAGGACAGAATCTTCAGCTGGATGTACTTGGAGGAAAGCCACACTTTATCCCCAGGAGAAAAGTGAGGAGGATCGAGACGTTGCTTGTCAGCATGTTTCTTCATCCGAGTGGAAGCACGATCAAGAGATGTCTTGACAGCACTCCATATGTTGGAGAAGTCTCTGGACAGGGCATCCACAGCGGGAACACCAGAGGTAGAGGGTACCGGTAGTGGCACGGAAGGCTGAAAACCGTAGACAATATGGAAGGGAGAGCTGGAGGAGGACTCACTGATGTGAGGTTGTATGAGAACTCAGCTCATGGAAGTAGTCTGGATCAGTCATCATGATGGGCATTGACAAAGTGCTGAAGAAAGATAGTTAGGACCTGCTTGACCCGTTCGACCTGGCGATTAGACTGGGGATGGTAGGCCGAGGAAAAGTCCAGAGATACTCCTAGATGTTTACACAGTGTCCTCCACAAGCGCGAGGTGAATTGAGTCCCCCTGTCGGACACTATATGCTGGGGAAAGCCGTGAAGAAGGAAGATATGCTGAATGAAGGCGTCGGCGAGTTCCGGAGCAGAGGGTAGTCCAACCAAGGGAACGAAATGGGCCATCTTGGAGAAACGGCCCAGCACGACTCAAATGATGGAACAGCCGGAAGACGAGGGCATGATGAAATCCATGGAGATTTGTTGCCATGGAACGTAGGGAATGGGCAAAGACGACCGAAGGGCAGGTGCTTGGGAGTCTTGTTGCAGGCACAGGACGGACAAGCGGCGACAAAAGAGTTGACATCCTTACGAAGAGACGGCCACCAATAGTGACGAAAGATAGTGCACCAAGTCTTCTTCTGACCCGCATGTCCGGCCACCTTCGAGGAATGACCCCACTTTTCGTCTGTCGACCTCCGCAAAGAATGTCTTCCCAGGGGCTATCCGCGACAGAGTGACTGGAGCCACCGGGATGACCTTACTGGGACAAATGATGGACTGGTCCGGCTCCTCCTTTTGCTCTGTCAGTACGAAGGACCGGGACAAGGCGTCGGCCCCCTTAATCTTGTCTGCAGGCCTGAAATGTAGTTGGAAGTCGAACCGGGCAAAAAACAGGGGCCAGCGGGCTTGTCACGGGTTGAGTCTCTGAGCCGAGTGCAGGTATGCCAGGTTTTTGTGATCAGTGTAGATTATAACCGGGTATACCGCCCCCTCCAGCAAGTATCGCCACTCCTCCAAGGCTAATTAAATAAACAAGGGCTCCCGATCTCCAATGGTGTAGTTGCGTTCCAGTACAGAGAAGGCCTTGGAGAAGAATCCGCAGGTAACCATTCTTCCAGAGGACGACTTCTGCATGAACACGGCTCCGGCACCCGAGGAGGAAGCATCCATCTCCAACGTAAATTGTCTATTCAGCTCTGGTCTATGGAGAACAGGAGCAGAGGCAAATGCCAGTTTCAGGGAGCGGAAGGCATTTTCGGCCTCAGGAGACCATTCTTTCAGATTCGCCCCCTTCCTAGTCATGTCGGAGAGGGGAGCCGCCTGAACAGAAAAGTGGGGAATAAATTGACGATAATAATTCATGAATTCCAGGAAGCGTTGGATGGCTTTCAGTCCGGAGGGAGGAGGCCATTTGAGAATGGAATATTAGATATGTCCTCAGGGGGGTGTAGCTCCTGGCAGCAGGTCTATAGCACAATCATACGGTCTGTGCGGTGGCAATACCTCTGCCTCCTTTTTGTCGAATACATCCGCAAAGGACCAATATGCGGGCAGCAGTCCTGGTAGAGACTCCGGTGCCGGAGGCTGATGACCAGGACGGACAAGCTGCAAACAGTTCTCGTGAAAGGACTGGCCTCATCGGGTAACCTCTCTGGAACGCCAACTGACGACAGGTTCATGTGCTCGTAACAACGGTAGCCCCAGCAGGATTGAGTGAGCCAGTTTTGTAAGGACATATAAGCTAATCTTTTCAGTATGCAGTGCGCCAATATGGAGTTCCACTGATTTGGTGACAAATAACACAGGCTCAGAGAGGGGTCTCCCGTACACGGAAGCGATCACAAGGGGATTTGAGAGCGGCGTAACAGGAATCCGGAATTTGTCCACCGTGGCCTGTTGTATAAAATTGCCTGCTTACCCGGAATCGAGATACGCTTCCACCGTGAACCGGGTCTCCTCCGCTGTCACTTGGACAGTCAGCATTACTGGGCATGAGAGGGCTCCGGGACCTAGGGTAGCCTCTAATACCAACCCTAGGCTTTGGAGTTTCCTGGCCTCTCTGGACAGGAACCAATATTGTGTGTGTGTTGCCCCTGTGCTTCTGTGCCATCACTGTGTGTGTTGCCCCTATGCTGTGCCATCACTGTGTGTGTTGCCCCTGTGCTGTGACATCACTGTGTGTGTTGCCCCTGTGCTGTGACGTCACTGTGTGTGTTGCCCCTGTGCTGTGCCATCACTGTGTGTGTTGTGCCTGTGCTGTGCCATCACTGTGTGTGTTGTGCCTGTGCTGTGTCATCACTGTGTGTGTTGTGCCTGTGCTGTGTCATCACTGTGTGTGTTGTGCCTGTGATGTGTCATCACTGTGTGTGTGTTGCCCCTGTGCTGTACCATCACTGTGTGTGTGTTGCCCCTGTGCTATGCCATCACTGTGTGTGTTGCCTCTGTGCTGTGCCATCACTGTGTGTGTGTGTGTTGCACCTGTGCTGTGCCATCACTGTGTGTGTGTTGCGCCTGTGCTGTGCCATCACTGTGTGTGTGTGTTGCCCCTGTGCTGTGCCATCACTGTGTGTGTGTGTGTGTGTTTTGCCCCTGTGCCATCACTCTGTGTGTGTGTGTGTGTGTGTGTGTGTGTGTGTGTATCATCCCTGTACTTTGCAGAGTTTTACTATAGTTCCTAAAGCTATAAAGAGGGTCATAATCGTTACCATTAAATGGGGGAGACAGATGTGAAAATGTATATTGTGGGTGTGTGGTGAGGGGCACGAGGGAGGACACCGCTACTTTAGGCCAAGTTCACATATTGCAGATTTTTTAGGGATTTGCGGTGTGAATCCACTGGGCTTGGTGCAGTGGACTTTGCTCAGTAACAGGACGGTGGTTATATTCAGACTCTATGTGGTGATATTTGGTCATGGTGTAGCGGCATTATTTTGCAAAGTATTATTGGCCTTTATATGGTGGGTGTTGTTCAGTAACACTATGTAGTAGTATGTGTTATTTCTGACTATAAGGCACCCCCAGTAACATGTATAATGATTATTATGATAATATTTTGTTTGGTTTCTTTTATCGGTGAGGGGGCCCCATTCAGACTTTTGCTATGGGGCCCCATGATTTCTATGTAAGCCCCTGACTGCAGCCCTCCACTAGTCGGGCTTTTATGGCAGAGTGGCCCGACGGAAGCCTCTTTTCAGTGCAAGACAAATGAAAGCCCGCATTGAGTTTGCAAAAAAAAAAACATGAAGGACTCCAAGACTATGAGAAATAAGATTCTCTGGTCTGATGAGACGAAGATAGAATTATCACAAAAAGTTCTAAGCAGTATGTGTGGAGAAAACCAGGCACAAATCATCACTTGCCCAATTCAATCCCAACAGTGAAACATGGTGATGGCAGCATCATGCTATGGGGGTGTTTTTCAGCTGCAGGGACAGGACGAATGGTTGCAATTGAAGATGAATGCGGTCAAGTACTGAGATATGTTGGAAGAAAACATCTTCCAGAGTGCTCTGGACCTCAGACTTGGCCAAAGGTTCACCTTCCAACAAGGCAATGCCCCTAAGCACACAGCTAAAATTACAAAGAAGTGGCTTCAGAACAACTCTGTGACCATTCTTGACTGGCCCAGCCAGAGACCTGACCTAAACCCAATTGAGCATCTCTGGAGAGACCTGAAAATGGCATCCACCAACGTTCACCATCCAACCTGATAGAACTGGAGAGGATCTGCAAGGAAGAATGGCAGAAGATCCCCAAATCTAGGTGTGAAAAACTTATTACATCATTCCCAAGACGACTCATGACTGTACTAGCTCAAAAGGGGCTTCTACTAAATACTGAGCAAAGGGTCTGAATACTTATGACCATGTAATATTTTAGTTTTTCTTGTTTAAAATTTAAAAAATTTCTACATTTCTGTTTTTTTCTGTCAGGATGGGGTGCAGAGTGTACATTAATGAGAAAAAAAATAAACTTCTTTGAATTTACCAAATGGCTGCAATGAGACAAAGAGTGAAAAATGTAAAGGGGTCTGAATATTTTCCATATCCACTGTATATTCGCATGCTGCAGTTCTGTTGTCCCAAAAACTGCACCCAAACTGCACCTTGTCCCAGAGAGCCTGGAAATGTAAACAAAAACGAAAATGATTGTAATAATGGTGCGTTTTGGATGCGTTTTTTTACCTTGTGTTTTTTATGCGTTTTTTTTTTTTTTTTTCAGTAGAATCAAGTTACAAAATGCAAGTAGATAGAACATGCTGCAGGTTTTTTTGTCAGACGTTTGTGACAAATAAACTGCAGACAAAAAACTGCAACGTGTGCACAGCAAATCTGACTTATTATAGACTTTGCTGGGAAGTCAAAAGTGAGAACTTTCTGACAACACAATTGCACCAAAAATGCAACAAAAACTACAGCGTGCGCACATAGCCTTACAGGTGCCTGGTTCTCAAAGTGTGCAGCCAGAAGCTGTATTATGGCAGGCGCTGAGATGGATTTCGTTGTTTCTTTGGGGAGATGCCATTGTTGTGTGTCAGTCGGCCTTTTGGGAACTGTAAGCCATCAGCTTGCACACCGATACATGAACATTTAATTATACCTGGTAGAAGGGATGGGGTTGCTGAGGTTTAGTTTATTTTACAATAGGGTAATATGTCTGTGGCGTTTTTACAGCGTTTTTTTTTCTGTGATGTCAAGACTAGCAAGAGTTCAAGAGTACCCGAGTGCTGGGACAGGCCAAGACTGACCTGGATCCGGCACTCGGGTAGCAAAAAACAAAAAGGTAGAAAGAAAAAAAAAAGAAGTAAAGTAAGTGCACTATGCTTACCAGTCTCCAGTCTCCAGTAGATGCTAGAGTGTATGGGCTCCTTTCAGGTATCACGTCTTCAACAGGTCCTTGTCACATGGGGACAGGGGGGCGAAGCATGATTGTAGTGGCAGGGAGAAAACATCTCAAAGCCATTCACGCCCACTAACCCAGCGGGTCACGCCCACTAACCCAGCTGGTTACGCCCTCTAACCTGGAAGGAGTCCTTACATTCTAGGCTCATCTGCACCTTCTCCCGCGGCTCCTCCTACTTCTGTTGGTGCTCATTAGCCTCATGCATATTCACTGGTGTCTGCGGGTCTATTGTACAGTAAAAAAATAAATAAATTTAAAAAAAAATGACATAGGGTCCCCCCACATTTTGGTACCCAGAACAGATAAAGCCTACAGCTACAGGCTGCAGCCCCCTGCTCTGGCCTTTACCTTGGCTAGCTAGGTATCAAAATAAGAGGGACCCCATGCTGTTTAAGTATTCAAATAAATTATTTAAAAAAAAAAAACAAAAAGACAGCGTGCGGTTTCCCCCAATATTGATACCCAGCCAACATAAAGCCCACAGCTGGGGGATGGTATTCTCAGGCTGGAGAGACCCAACCTAAAAATATCAACCTGCAGCGGCCCAGGATTGTCACATCCATTAGACACGACAATCCCAGCACTTTACCCGGCTCTTCCCGAAGTGCCCTGGTGCAGTGGCAATTGGAGTAATATCAGGGGTTAATTGCAGCTCATAGCTGCGACTAAGCCCTAGATTGGTAAAGACAGGCATTTATGAGACACCCCCATCACCAAACACCGAAAAAATCCTTTATTTGAAATAAAATTACAAAAAGCCACCTGTTTTAACACTTTATTAACCCCATAATCACCCTTGCAGATACAACGTAATCCACACGAGGTCCCACGGCGATTCAGCTCTGCTACATCTGAAGATCGCAGCAAGCAGCCATAGAACTGAACTGCCCGCTGTGATCTCAAGAGAATGAATGAGCAGCACGATCAGCGGTCACTTCACTCAGGTGATTCCAAGTCACAGCTGATGACAACTGTGACCGGGAATAGGCCGAGTGATGTCCCCGCTGAATGAGCGGCTCACTCATTCTCTACGCTACACCTGTAGATCAGGTCTGTGATTGGTTGCAGTCAGATGCTGAGGGCGCTTCTGACTGCAACCAATCACAGATGAAAGCAGTGAATATGGAATGAGCGGGGAAGTGGAGGAGTCGCGGGACTGTACAGCTGCGCCGGGGATTCGGTAAATATATTGCGCCTGCTCCAATTCCCCTATCCCCGCCACCATCTAAGTGGTGGCCAAATACTCTAGATCAATTCCGGGTATCTAGTAGTAGTGTGGGTGACATATGATCTGTGACGCCCTGGCAAAACCAGGTAGTCACAGAAGAGGAGCCATACTCCATCCTCCTTGGGATACCAACACAAAACCCACACCCAGGTACAACACACAGTCATTAAAGCCTAGCTACCCTCCATGACAATAGGGGCACACCAGTGGGCGGGACCAGGCAGATGGGAGCGTCCACCTAGGGGTCATGAGGTGTCGGGGAGAGAACAAGACAGTCGAGTAGTAGAGTCTAGTGTTGACAGTTAACAGTGGAGGAGTGTGAAAGTGCAGTGGAGTCAGGGGTAGGGGCCCCTGGACTATCGGGCTAGGTGGCAGATGGCAAGCAGGACCATAGGCGACGGAGATCCGGTCGCGGGAGACCTTAAGTGGACCGGGGCAGGGTTGTAGCCCGCCGGTGCCGACAGCTGAAATCTGGTCCGGAGGCCGTGCACAGTCGGGGTACCTGCATCCTAGGTTGATGAAGGTTGCAAGCCCCTTGTTAATTGACCAGCCGGGGACAAGGCTTCAGGCCGTGTTTCACAAGAAGCCCAGAGAGAGAAACAGAAGCCCAATGCAGGGGATAGGGTGTCAGTCAGAACCCACAGAGATCCCAACGGTTAGATTTCGCGGGACACAGCTCCCAAACAACACAGTACCGGGAGTGGACTTCCCCGTTCCAGGCGGCGTTGTCCCAGAACAGACACAGACACTAAGTGCAGGAGGAAGGGACCCCTGTTTGCTACACCCGGGTGTGGGACCCGAATGCACCCACCAGAAGCGACCGGTTACTGGAAATTTGGTTTACCACTGGACTTTGTGAGTGATTCTTTGAACTGTGAGTACACCAATTATCCCCGGTCCAACCCAGCACGTCCCCTCCGGCAGCCATTACTCCCGTGTACCTGGGCCCTGGGACTACACCTCCCTTACCTGTAGAGGGGATCCCACCTTGCTGCCCCCGCTCCATCAGCCCCGGGCACCCACATACAAGGCAGCAGCGGTGTCACCATCCCTCACCGCAACCCACGGATGGCGTCACAGATAAATCAATCCCCTGTAAATATTCCCTTCCGACGGTTGTGAGGACGGACGGCCGTACAAGCCCCGGTCCGGTCACCACTCGAGCTGCAGTAAAGAACCCGGATCCGAGCAGCCCCTGCAGCGGCCCGGCCCCCCGTCCATAACAGATTCATCAAAAGTATTCTGACGGGTGCCCTGCCCCCTATCAAAATGTATCAAACTGTCATGTGGCACACCCCTTACCTATCAAAGTGTATCAAAATGGGTTCTCTTTTATTGACTAGCAATATAGTTATTGGTTTTGATATCAAAATCCTGCTGGTGTAATTCACAATTATTAATATCAGTTAATATTATAGAATGTGAATTACACTACAACTTACAATTAACAGACACATCAACAGTTGAAGAGAAGGTATACAGAATTGCTTATAAAGAATTTCTCAACAATTGTGCTTATAGGGTCGAAATAACATCTTCTGTAAAAAACCTACAGTGCTGACCATACAATGCTGTGTCAGTCTGATAACTCCCTTTATCCTGCGTGTGCCCACAACTAACAAGAAGTGATAAGCTAGAAATGTCCATACAGATGTGTGGAGAGATTACATGCCACAATTAACAGGGGCAGAAACAGCAATGTGTGCAAAGAGGAATACAGAATAGCATACACACTATTATTAGTTAATATAATATTACTATAATATCATATTAGAGTTGTATTTCATTCTACTAGTGTAATTCACAATGTATAATATGTCAGGATTTTGATACAGTAATCTGTATCTAATCCTGACATATTGTGTTCTCTTTTATTGCCTAGTGATATATTTATTGTTTTTGGATATCAAAATTCTACTAATGTAATTCACATTGTATAATATTAGTTAATATAATAATATTATCCTGCTAGTGTAATATTAGCTAATATAATATTATCTAATATTATTCACACTGTGTATTTGGTTTTGATTGGGCATATTATGTATATGGCCAATTATACTATTACCCGTCCTGTGCTATTAATCAGCTTTTATAACTCCCCGAGTATAAAGTTAGACTGTATAAAAGACAGACACATTAAAAGTTTAAATGCTTTATTGATCAAATGTCATTTGCATTCAGTAAAATGTCAGAGCATTACAATTAAATCTGTATTAAAACAGAACAATATAAAAGTATTACAAGCACTGGTGTGATGCCCTGGGCAAGCCAGGGGTCACAGGTCATTACACCACCACACCCTACACCCCAGTTAGGCACATCAGCTAACCCAAAAATCCTTGTTGCCTTCCTCCAGAGGCTGATGTTCACACCAGGGGGTGGGCCAGGCGGTTGGCTCCGCCCACCGAGGAGTTCACAGCTCTGGAGGCGGGAAAACCAGGCAGTTTAGCTCAGGGAGAGCTTGAGTAAACAGTGAAGTGGTAAAGGAGGACAGTAAGAGTGGTGACAGAAAAGAAACAGTTTGTAAAGCCTGAAGGGAGTCCGGGTGTGTACCCCGGACAGTGACAGCAAGGTCAGCAGACGGCGGTGATAGTCCGCAGGGGTGACTGCTCGGAGGTCACTGGAAGGACCGCGGACGGGTGGTGACCCGGCGGTTTGGAGCAGTGTACAAGGAACAGTCAGCACCAGGGCAGGGGCCTTTCGGATCCCGGCAAGGCTAGGAGTCGCCATAATTTGCCAAATCCGTCAGTGAAGGGGACGACTGTCTCCAAACAACCAAGTCCCGATTGAAGGCAACAGCCCAACCATTAAAGCAGAGACACCGCCACCGCCAGGGCACCAGTTTCTGAGAGCCAGCGCCTGCGGGCAAAGAGTAGAGCTCCTCCGGTCCAACTTGAAGCCGGGGAGCGGGTTACCGGTGGGAACCCATCGAAACCATCAACAACATTAGGTGCAGGAAAAGGGACATCACCGTCACCTACTGGGGAAGCAAGTGCAGCCGTCCGTGGGAACCGTCTTTCCAGCCGTGTGGTTTACCGAGAACTGTGTCATCGTCTCAGGCTGAGTGAGTACCACAGTGCTGCGAGGCACAGCGCTGCCCCCGCGTCCCTGCGCCCACCAGGCCCTGCATCTCCCACCTCATCACTGGGCCCCGGGATCACCAACCCCTACCCACGGAGGGGCAACACAACAACTTGCTGCTTCACGCCATCACTCCCGGGATCCCCACACAGTGTTAACAAATCACCACAACTGTGGGTGGCGTCACGGACAATAGACAATATCCCAAAACCCAATCCCCTTTCACTCACGGGCGAGGAGCGCCGCTCGAGAACCCCCGGGATCCGGCCCACAGCTCGAGCCACCACTGAGCAGCAGCAGCCGGACCCGAGCAGAGGGGTGAGCGCAGTGCTGACACCCTCCTCCCCGCCCGCGACAACTTGGCGTCACGAACAGGATCTTACCGCTCTGCCGTATGGTAGAGGTGCGCCTTGTTACCGCCGTAGGTGTCCGGCGGAAAAATTTCAGAAGCCGCCATCTTTGGCGCGAAAAGTCCCCGCTCAAGCGTCTTCTCGAGTAGCAGAGGCGCGAAGGCCAAAACCCCGCCCCGAAAGAGGAGTGGCTGAAGAGAAGCTAAGGGGGACGCGATGGCGGCTGGCTGCATGTAACAGCAGCTATAAAAGCAGGGACGCCAGGACTCTGCAGACATCTTGTTCCTGGGAAAAGCTGCCAACAACATGTGGATGCCGTCCCGCGACACCGTAGCCCCCGCGCCTGGAACCGCGGCGTGGGTGGAGATCCGGACCGCGCAGCTCTACCAACGGCTGCAGGTCAAGATGCAGCTCCTCATGGAGGAGTGGGAGACCGACATGGCGGACGTTATAGCAGCCGTGCGGAGACGCGAGTAGGAAGCGGAGGAAGGGAGGGTGAGTGACCCACGCCCCGATGCCCTGGAAGGGCCGGTCATCACGGCTGCGGGACCCGGTCCAAGCCCTCTACCCCCGCTGCCTCCCTCGCCACCCGTCCCGGAGGCCGTGACCCCGCCATTAGGCCTGCTACCACCGCAACCGGTAGCAATACCCAGCATCCCCGCCCAGGCGGGCCTACCTGTAGCCGGAGCTCGTAGTCGACCGGAGGTGTTGCCATGGAAGGTCCCAAAGACTGAACCGGAGGCATCACCTGAAAAGTCCCCCGAGCCGGAGCTGATGACCCGCTCCGAGCCGAAGGCCCAGCAGCGGAAAGCCCCTGTGCCCATCCCCCACACCTCGGCTGAGGTGGCGCCGGGTTGTAGCTGTAAGGCAGCGCCCAAGGCCAAGACACCGCGGGACCTGCCGCCCAGATTCCTGACAGTGGGCAACGTCCAGGATGTCCCGCGGGGCCCGACCCGTGCGCCGGAGCTCGCAGCAGCGCCATATTGGGACAGGGAGCCGGTACCGCTGGGCCTGGAGATCGGTGAACGGGAGAGGAAGAAGGCCGAGCTGGTGGCCCGAGCGATAAGGGAGAAGGAGAATCTCCACCAGGCCACGTTCCGTGTCCGGGGCCCGCTGTATGTGGGGCAGGTGAGGCGGTTTGATGTCCGCCGGGGCTATGGGTTTATATTTGAACCGGGCCTGGAGGCCGAAGTGTTTATAGCCCGGCGGGATGTGAATGCCCACCTGCCTGAAGAGCATCCCGGCCGTAACCTGATGCCAGGCGACATTGTACAGTACACCCGGCACTGTGGGGAGAGGGGGTGATTTGCGCTGGACGCTAAGCTGAGGGGCAGCCAGGAGTCCCGAGTGAGCGCCGCGCCCCCTCCCTCGGATACAGCCGATTATCCGGAGTAAGGGCAGCGGATGTCCGCTGCAACAGTCCCCGTTGGGACCAAAATGTTTAAAAATGTTTGAAAGTTTGAAAGTTGAACAATGATGAAAAATGATGATAACCGGAAAGTAACCTGATTGTCTGCTTGATTTGGAAAACCGGCCTTTTGCCGGCACCGTTGTCCCCGCGGGGACCGTTTCAAAAAGTTTACATGAGGGACTGCTCATGGACAAGCCCGTGAACTTGCAGGGCAACCACAAACGTTAAGTGGCTTGTAAATAAGTTGTTTACCGTTACCGTTTTCCGCAATGCCGCCTCCGGAGAGGCAGGTTGGAGGGAGGGCCCGCAGTAGAGCCGGCTGGGGCCCAGCCACCACAGGAACCGGTGGCTACCCTCTGGAGGGGAAGGACAGATCCCGCTCGGGTAACTTGTGCTGGACTTGGGTCAAGGGGTGCTGCCTGGGTTTTAGGGGCAGCATCAGGGCCAGGTTACTTGGGTGGGAGAGAGCGGAAACCGTAACCGTAAACCGTTTGCAACGTTTAAGTAAAGTGCCTCCCGTTATGGGAAGAAGTAATAAAAATGTATATATGTTACCGTTTTACTTTTATGCATTTTCAGAAAAATAAAACCGGTGTTGGACGGGCAGCCCGCGGACGGTCTGCATTTTGCTAAGGGGGAATGTGACGCCCTGGGCAAGCCAGGGGTCACGGGTCATTACACCACCACACCCTACACCCCAGTTAGGCACATCAGCTAACCCAAAAATCCTTGTTGCCTTCCTCCAGAGGCTGATGTTCACACCAGGGGGTGGGCCAGGCGGTTGGCTCCGCCCACCGAGGAGTTCACAGCTCTGGAGGCGGGAAAAACAGGCAGTTTAGCTCAGGGAGAGCTTGAGTAAACAGTGAAGTGGTAAAGGAGGACAGTAAGAGTGGTGACAGAAAAGAAACAGTTTGAAAAGCCTGAAGGGAGTCCGGGTGTGTACCCCGGACAGTGACAGCAAGGTCAGCAGACGGCGGTGATAGTCCGCAGGGGTGACTGCTCGGAGGTCACTGGAAGGACCGCGGACGGGTGGTGACCCGGCAGTTTGGAGCAGTGTACAAGGAACAGTCAGCACCAGGGCAGGGGCCTTTCGGATCCCGGCAAGGCTAGGAGTCGCCATAATTTGCCAAATCCGTCAGTGAAGGGGACGACTGTCTCCAAACAACCAAGTCCCGATTGAAGGCAACAGCCCAACCATTAAAGCAGAGACACCGCCACCGCCAGGGCACCAGTTTCTGAGGGCCAGTGCCTGCGGGCAAAGAGTAGAGCTCCTCCGGTCCAGCTTGAAGCCGGGGAGCGGGTTACCGGTGGGAACCCATCGAAACCATCAACAACATTAGGTGCAGGAAAAGGGACATCACCGTCACCTACTGGGGAAGCAAGAGCAGCCGTCCGTGGGAACCGTCTTTCCAGCCGTGTGGTTTACCGAGAACTGTGTCATCGTCTCAGGCTGAGTGAGTACCACAGTGCCGCGAGGCACAGCGCTGCCCCCGCGTCCCTGCGCCCACCAGGCCCTGCATCTCCCACCTCATCACTGGGCCCCGGGATCACCAACCCCTACCCACGGAGGGGCAACACAACAACTTGCTGCTTCACGCCATCACTCCCGGGATCCCCACACAGAGCAGCGGTGGTGTTAACAAATCACCACAACCGTGGGTGGCGTCACGGACAATAGACAATATTCCAAAACCCAATCCCCTTTCACTCACGGGCGAGGAGCGCCGCTCGAGAACCCCCGGGATCCGGCCCACAGCTCGAGCCACCACTGAGCAGCAGCAGCCGGACCCGAGCAGAGGGGTGAGCGCAGTGCTGACACCCTTCTCCCCGCCCGCGACACTGGCGTAATACACTATTTAATAATATACAAATATATATTACATCTCTTACATAATAATTTAGTGCATTACAATTCAGCATCCGGCTGTTACATTGTGAGCCACATTGGTTGTAGTATTGGGAGAGTCCTTTTTTTAGGCATCAAACTTGCTTGTGTGATGCCTAATGGAGAATGTAAAGATTGAATTGGACAGAGATAAATGAGGATAGAAAAGGTAATGTCTCTTCTATTATAGAAAAGCCCTCGTCTCTTTGAAAAAAATTGTTTTTGCTCATATGTATTTAGACATGCAACTAAAAATGAACTCTTAAGGCTGTGTTACAGGCAACGACATCATTAACGAGATATCGCTGGGGTCACGGAATTCGTGACGCACATCCGGCCTCGTTAGCGACGTCATTGCGTGTGACACCTACGAGCAACCGCTAACGATCCGAAAAACGGCAAAAATTGTTGATTGTCGACACGTTCCTTTCCCAAATATCGTTGCTCATTTTGGACGCAGGTTGTTCGTCGTTTCTGAGGCAGCACACATCGCTACGTGTGACACCCCGGGAACGACGAACAACAGCGTTCCTGCGTCCTCCGGCAACGAGGTGGGAGTGACGCTAATGCGGCTGTTCTCTGCCCCTCCGCTTCTATTGGTTGCCGGCTGTGTAACGTCGCTGTGACGCCTCACGAACCGCCCCCTTAAAAAAGAGTTTGTTCGCCGGCAACAGCGACGTTGTTAGGAAGGTATGTGCATGTGATGCGTACTAGCGATATTGTTCGCCACGGGCAGCGATTTGCCCGTGACGCACGCACGACAGGGGCGGGTGCGATTGCTAGCGACATCACTAGAGATGTCTCAGCGTGTAAAGTGGCCTTTATACGGGTATTGGTAAGATGAGTCAAGCGGCCTACATGACTGGAAGTCAACAGCTTTCTAAAACACCTAAGAAACAGGGCAAGCCGCTACACCTGAAGGCAGCGAATAGGAAAGGTGATGATGAGCATATGAAAAACAGTGAGCAGAAGAAATGCATTTGTACCTCAGGTTAATGGTTATATTTTATTCACAGCCCGTAAACTGACTGTTGGAAAATCATATTCTCAAAAAAGAATACACCCAAGTTGTCAGCTACCCAAACACTTCCTAGTGCATGTAAGTATATATTTAGATATTTCTGTGCAGTCTTTATAAAACAATGTTGCATAATGATTCAGATATATCTGACAAAGCTATAGCTCTTTTGTTTTAGCCACACAAAGTGTACAGAAACAAACAACTTCTGCTACTCTACAGCCGCTAGCGGAGCATGACGGTAACACCACTGCAGCAAAGTTCACACTACAGACAGCATATGGATCTGCGAGAGCATGCCCCATA
Organism: Anomaloglossus baeobatrachus; assembly: GCF_048569485.1. Taxonomy (NCBI): domain Eukaryota; kingdom Metazoa; phylum Chordata; class Amphibia; order Anura; family Aromobatidae; genus Anomaloglossus; species Anomaloglossus baeobatrachus. The sequence goes on from NC_134359.1 coordinate 248,486,923, forward strand.
TCCCCAATTTCTGTGGTACGACAAGAAGGAAGTGCTGTGCCAGCCAAATATCGTGGAAAGACATGGCCAAAACCGACATCCCATAAATACAAGCCACGTTCAATCAAGACCACTACAATACTACTATCCACCATCACACCACAGACCATGACCACGATTGACTTGACACAGCCTGGTTGTGGAGTGTCAGCAACATAAATCATTCCCATGATTGACCCTACACAAGCGGCTCGTGAAGCACTCAATAGAGATATCGACGGCAAGAATGTGTGTCATGATTTTAATATCGTGAATCCTTTGAATAGGAGGCGAGCACATTCAGGACAGAGTAAAAGTAGAAAGCAGAGAGTTGACTCTACATTAGCTTACACAGTGAAACCTGTGTGGCCTGATGAACAGGACAACATGCTTAACGCTGTGTCTGGTCAGTACGTCCAATGCAAAATCTACCAGAATAAACTAAAATAATTCTGTGAAACGTATGAAAGATTGATAAATGCATGCCCAACACCTGACATTATCGCAGAACTATATGAATTCAATAGAGAACATGCTATGGTATCATCACAACCTAATAAAAATAATTTGATGTGACTAACCATGGTTGGTTATGGGCTGTAGAAATTGCCCAAAATAGGACCACAGATGTCTTATAGATCGAGGGTAGAGTTGATCGGACGGCCAATAATCCGGTACCGGTGGATCACTGCCAGATTTAAAAAAAAGAGTCTGATCCGCTCCGGAATCCGGTGCCCATATAAGTCAATGGGGACCGGAATCCGGAGGTTAAAAACGGCATACTCACCGAGGCGCTGTCATGGCGGCACACTCCTTCCAGGTCACGCTGTTACCTTCCAGAGCCGACAATTCAATATTCATTGTTTTCCCCGCCCACTGGCGCGTGTTGGTTGCAGCTAGACGCGCCCCCACCCTGAGTGGCAGCGTGTCAGCTAACTGAAACCAATCACAGGCTCCAGGACGGCCAGTGGGCGGGGAAAGCAGTGCACTGTCGGTCAGTTCATGGTGGTAAAAATAAACACTCGGCAGCACAGTTATAGCGCGCGGCTGCAGCCCCAGCTGTCGCACTGTATCTGTGCTGTGTATACAGTGTCCAGAGTCACACGTACGAGGCTTTGCCGGGTGCTGCCATGGCAGACTCGCGTGAGCCCCTCGCATGTGTGATTCCGGTGAAAGTAAAAAAAAACCCCGACTTGCGGTTCCCCCTATTATCTTATCCAGCCAAGATAACGCCGGCTAGGGCTGGTATTCCAGTCAGGGTAATAGCAGGGGTTAAAAACAGCGCATAGCTGCTACTAAACCCTAGGTTGTGATGGCACAGGCGTCTATCAGATACCTGCATCACACAAACCTGTAAGTGACAGTAAATAAACACAGAGAACAATCCTTTATTTGAAATAAAGTACAAAACACACCCTGCTTCACCTCTTTATTAAGCCCAAACACCCTGCAGCTCTGACGTAATCCACAGAAGTCCCACGCCAACACATCCAGCACTGCTACATCTCAGAGCGAGCAGCTATAGAGAAGACTGCCCGCTCTGAGTGCAGCCTATTACTGAGCCGCGATAAGCGATGATCGCTGCAGAGCTATCACCGGCTGGGGGGCGCGTCAGCCTGCAACCAATCACAGCTGATAGGACGGCTGGTGGGCGGGGAAAACACGGAAAGCTGTGTGATTGCGTGCACAGCATAGAAAGTAAAAGCGCGATCCGGAAGCAGTATGCCGCCATGACACCGAGTCTCGGTAAGTATGAAACGCTCATTTATTTATTGTTTTTTTTTCATTTTTATTAATTGCCGATTCCGGATTGTGCACCCGGAATTCCGCGCCCGGGTCCAGCCTGGAAATAGCGCTGATACCGCGCGGATCCGGACGTTTACAGTCCGGGTCCGCTCAACACTAATCAAGAGTAATTAAAAGGGCTCTAGCACTGTTGGTTAGATCAAAACGCTCACTAACAGATAGAAGACGACGGGAGGCAGCTTGCAGATCTATAACTACACAAAACCCACAGATGATACATGCACAGAGTCCATCTTTACACACCCAAGATGTTCCTGGTGGTGTTAGCCCCAATGTGTCTCCAAATGCTCAAAGCAGCACCCATCTTGAAACACACAGTGAAAATGTACATGATGGCTCTGTTGTTGTTGGTGGTGGCGATAATGTACGGGCCGTTAATGCTGATGTTTTGCAACATTTTTATCATCACCAAAGACAACTCCGCAATTTCAACACCCTCATGTATACCGATCATTTCAAATTTGTAAATTTAGGCCGTATACAATCATCTGTAGAGGCCCTGAATGTTGTCCATGATGGCATTCAATCATTACTGGACAGAATCATCAGCAACATTGAGCCTGGTGACTTTGTTCAGTTAAGACTTGAAGGAGGTGACACGTTGGATCCCATTTTTACTACAAAACAAAGTCGTAAGGATTTTAGCTCTGAATCATTTTTAAATTCTGTTACTCGCGCACTGCAAAGAAATGCAGAATGCATAGCATCCAACTCCCTTAAATTTGTCATAACAATAATTAAAAACAGAAGAGGTGGCGTGAAACGCCATTTACAATCCATAGCAAGTGCCCAAATACTTACACAAAAGAGACGCTGGCTGTACGACTTTAACAATTACAACACAAATCTGTGCTTTGCCGCTAGTGTGTGTGCATTGATTGCTTACAGTTGTGTTGGTGATACCATTTTATTGATTCATGCTAAAGCCGTACAAGCAGCCCTAAGTATCCTTGAGAATCACCTAGTAAGCTTTAGTGATATTGCGATTTTTGAAAAACATCTGGACGTCAACATAAAAGTACTGTACTATAGCCAGGGTGATTGGCGTTACTTTGAAACAGGTAATACATCTGGTGCCAAAACTGTTTTCATACTGCATCATGATAATTTCCCCGAAAAAGGAGCAGAGCCGAAACCCCGCCCCCTAAGAACGCGGCCGGAACCCGGTGACTCCCAAAGCAGGAAGTTGCAAAGGACAGTGGGTCCCGCGAGACTGCTGTTGAAAACCAAGGGGGAGCGGCATGTAAACCAAGAAGATAAAAGGCAGAGATACCAGGACTTTGCCAAATCCCGTTCCTGGACAGACAAGCGGCAGGATGTCTCAAGGATCCGACAACCAGCATGTGGAGAGGCTCGTTCCCGGGGCCGCCGACTGGATTGAAGAGCAGACGGAGAAGATGAGCCGACGAATCCAGGCCCAGGCTCACTTCATCCTGACAAGGTGGACGACCGAGATGAAGGGCCTGGCTGCAGCTAAGGTTCTGCGCTTAAGGACAGGCTTGTTTCCACCAGCTTTGCCAGCTGTGTATGTTCAAAAGAAAAATACTTCTAAAAAGTGAATTTTACACTAAATCAGATATTCTATGATGTGTACGCAGGGTTGTAAAGATGTCTGAGAGAATCCGTCATAACTGGGCTCTCTTAACCACTTCACGACCCATGACGGATATATCCGTCATGGATCGTGTGAGGTTAATCCCCGCCCCCTGCCGTGGGCAGGTTGCAGCGATCCGCGCACATATCAGCTGTTTTCAACAGCTGACATGTGTGCCTGCAAGTTATGAGTGGAATCGCTTTCCACCCGCAACTTTTAACCCCTTACATCTCGCTGCCAAAGTCTGGCAGCAAGATGTATATGCGCGCGGCCATTACTTTCACTTACCGCCATCCCCACCGGAAGTGACAACTTGTCCCGCAAAAAACAAGCCCTCATATGGCAAGATTGACAGAAAAATAAAAAAGTTACGACTCTCTTGGAAGAAGGGGAGCAAAAAAAAAAAAAAACAACGGAAAACGCTCTGGGGCTGAAGGGGTTAAAAACGCTAGTGAAGGCAACTCCTGCTGTCAGAAAAACAATTTTATGCAATGCAAGCGTGATTTAATTACAGCCATTGGAGATATTGCATTAAGGCCTTGTGCGCACACTGCGTTTTTACCCGCGGTTTTGCTGCAGAAATTTCTTGAGAAATGTTTGTAACCTTTCTGCAGACATTTCCCAGCAAAACCTATAGGAAAAAAAAATTAGCTGTGCGCACACTGCGTTTTTTTTCTCAAGAACATTTTTTCTGCAGAATTTCTTGAGAAAATTTCTTGAGAAAATGTGCATGTCACTTCATTTCCGCAGGTACCTGTGGTATTTCACTCCATTCACTGTAATGTAATCGCGAAATACCGCGGGTATACCGCAGGTAGCAAATGATGTGCGGTATACCCTCGGTATAGCCGCGGTTTACTTGCGGTAATGTTCATCACTACCTTGCATTTTGCAGGAAAGTGATGTCACCAGCCCTTCCCTATTGCCGTGATGCGGTGGCAATGGGGTAATGAATGAGTTAACGGCAGCCCATAGCTGCCGCTAAGTCCACAATTAGTAATGGTAGTGTCAATGACACGCCATCACTAATCTGTCAGTGATAGTAAATAAACACACACCGCGAAAAGCCTTTATTTGAAATAAAACACAGCCCCCTTTTTCATCCCTTTATTAACCCCCCCCAAACATCCAGGTCCGGCGTAGTCCAAAACAGGAGGTCCGGCAACACAGAAATTGTTTAAAATTACTCCTGGTCTCCCACCCCCCCCTTTCCCCCCCCTCTCTCATCCCCTCTCTCATACTCACCGATCACGGGCACGGCGCTACACAGTTGTCACAAAGCTCCGGCGGCTTTTCCTCTTTTGAAAAAACTGGCCGCTCATTATTCCATCTAGTATTCACTGCTTCCCCCGCCCACCGGCACCTATGATTAGTTACAGTCAGACCCGCCCCCATGCTGAGTGACAGCTGTCTCACTGCAACCAATCACAGCCGCCGGTGGGCGGGTCTAAATTGTTCAGTACAATAAATAAATAAATAATTAAAAAAAACTGGCGTGCAGTTCCCCCCCCCCCAATTTTGATGCCAGCCAAGGTAAAGCCACACGGCTGAAGGCTGGTATTCTCAGGATGGGGAGCCCCACGTTATGGGGAGCCCCCCAGCCTAAAAATATCAGCCAGCAGCCGCCCGGAATTGCCGCATCCATTAGATCCACCTTGGTTCTGCCGAGCCGTCTTCCCGTCTCCTGCTGACGGAGACCACCGTCTGCCTCCTAGCCAGAGGCACAAGGACTCCTACCCTGGTACCGTTCATCTTGAACTTCCCGCTGGAACTACACTTAGCTCCAGCCCACACTCATCTCCAAACTGAACTACAAACTTCACTGCTTGTTTTCCCGCCCCGGGCTGTCTAGACCCCTGGGTGGGCGTGTCCCAACCACCTGGTCCCGCCCACTGGTGTGTCTGTCTTTCCGTAAGGGGGGGTGACTAGGGTTTCTAGGTTGGCTGTGTGTTTCCTAGTGAGGGAAGGTGTTATGCGGGGGCCTAACTGTGACTACCTGGTTTTGCCAGAGTGTCACATTCCCCCTTGGTTTAATACAGACCGTCCGCGGGCTGTCCGACCACCAACATTCTTTAAACTGGAAAAGACAAAAGAAGGGTAAAACACCTTTCAAGCATACTAACATATTTACATTCAAGCATATTTTGGTTTCTTCCCTTACGGCAGGCATTTTACTTTAATGTTGCATATATAAAACCGGGACGGGAGGGACCTTCTCACATCACCCACCCAAAACAACCTGCCCCCTTGTGCTGCTGTTGCTGCCGCTCCCAGCCTGGGGCACGGTTTCCGTGCTTCCCTTCCTGCTCAGGAGCCAGACTTCCTGGGGAACCCTCGGCGCCGGCTAAGACCGGCCTCACATACTGCCGTGGGACCCCATGCTCAACAGCCTGTGCTTCCTTTCCACGAGCACCTTGCCGCTGGTCTTCTCCTGGGACAAGGTACCTGGGAGCAGCGGGTGCTGCCTCCGTTGCTGCCGGGCGGACTGCCGGAGCTGACGTCATCACTGGTGCGGCCAGACTCGGGGTCGGACGGGATGTCGTCAGCGGTGCCGGAGCGATGGTGACGGTAAGGCCTGAGGGCCCAGCAGCTGAGTCCTCCCCCGTAGATGGTACGGGCTCCGCTGCCACGGACTGAGGCAGCGGGTCGTTCAGGGCATTGGCTGCGGACATGGGCGACGAGGGAAACGGCGTGGCGGATGGGAGCAGGGCGGGCCCCTCAGCCGGGACAGACGTTTCCTGGGGAACATAGGGGCGTGGGTCACTGCTTACCCGCTCCTCCGAGATCATCTCCACTTCGCGCACCCGGACAGCTGCAGCCCGGCCCTTCATCTCCGACACCCACTTCGCCAGCATGAAGTGAGCTTGGGCCTGGATCTTCCGACACATCCTGCCACGTTGGTGTCCAGGAACGGGTTTCTGCAGAGTCCTGGCGTCCCTGCACTTCACAGCGCTAGCTACATGCCGCTCCGTCCTACCCCTTGGTCTTTTTCCGGCACTTCTGTTGCGGCCTGTTAGTTTCGTTTTCACGACCTCGGGGTTCACCTTCCGGCCGTGTTCCCAGGGGGCGGGGGTTCAGCTTTCACGCCCTTTTCTCGGGGAAGAAGATGCTGGGCTGTAGTTTTCGCGCCCAAAAATGGCGACAAAAATGGCGACTTCTGAAAATTTAGCAACGGATCACCACTGACTGTCCAATACAAGGCGCACTTCCACAAGGTAATTGAACGGGTAAGTATCCTGTTCGTGACTCCAGGCTTCGGGGTGTGCCGCCCCCGTGCCAGCGGCCGGCGCTGCTCGGGTCCAGGCCTTCTGGGGTGGTGGCTCGAGGGTCTCTGGACCCGGGGGTCTCGCGGACACGCCGAATAAAAAGGGGGCGTAGATGTCCGGGCTAGGCCGTATTAAGTTCGTGACGCCACCCATGGTGTGTGGTGAGATGGGACACCACCTCTGCAGTTGTGGGGCACCCGGGGGAGATGTTGCGGCAGCTAGTTGTTAACCCCTCCGTGGGTAGGGATGGTGGCCCCGGGACCCGGTGTCTCTGTGCAGGGTGTAGCGACCGCAGGGAGTGTTTTGTTTACTCACAGTTAATAAACCACACAAGTCACTGATAAACCAAGGTGCTAGTGGCCGGTGCCGCGGCCGGTTGCATTCGGGTCCCCCACCCGGCTGGTGTTCTCAATCTCTTTCCTCTGCACTGACTTTGTGTAAGGTGGATTTCCTAGTCTGAAACTCAGGAGTCTGCTCTCGGCTGGATGTGGCCTAAGGAGCCATGCCCGCAGACACTGGCCTGTGGGATCTATGGGCCCTGGCGGTGACCTCCTATCCCTATCGGTGGGCTGTTGTCTTCTATGAGGGACTTTGGGTGGGACAGGACCTCTAGTCCTGGCCTCAATTGGTGAATTAACCAGTCCGCTTGTTTCCGGTTCTGGCTTCAGGGTCTGAGTACATCCCTTTGTGCCACGGTTTCCGGGTCGGTTCCCCGTGTCGGTACCGGCGGGCTACAACCCTATCCCAGTCCACCTCGGTTCTGCCAAGCCGTCTTCCCGTCTCCTGGTGACGGAGAATACCGTCTGCCTCCTAGCCAGAGGCACCAGGGCTCCTACCCTGGTACCGTTCAACTTGAAATTCCTGCTGGAGCTACACTTAGCTCCAGCCCACACTCCTCTCCAAACTGAACTACAAACTTCACTGCTTGTTTTCCCGCCCCGGGCTGTCTAGACCCCTGGGTGGGCGTGTCCCAACTGCTTGGTCCCGCCCACTGGTGTGTCTGTCTTTCCCTAAGGGGGGGTGACTAGGGTTTCTAGGTTGGCTGTGTATTTCCTAGTGAGGGAAGGTGTTATGCGGGAGCCTAACTGTGACTACCTGGTTTTGCCAGGGCGTCACATTTACACCAGAAAAAATACTTTATTTGGAATAAGAGACAAAAAAACACCCTCTTTCACCACTTTATTAAAATCCCCAAATACCCCTCCAGGCCCGACGTAATCCACACGAGGTCCTGCGACGCATCCAGCTCTACTACATGAAGCTGACAGGAGCGGCAGTAGAACACGACAGCTCTCTATCAGCTCCACGCAGCAACTGAAGTGAGCCGCACTGTCAGCGGGAACGTCACTGAGGTAATGCCTGTGTGTGTGCGGTGATGATGGGTGCGGTAGTGCCTGCGTGTGCGGTGATGATGGGTGTGGTAGTGCCGGTGTGTGCGCGATGATGATGAGTGCAGTAGTGCGTGCGTGTGCGGTGATGATGGGTGCGGTAGGGCCTGCGTGTGCGGTGATGATGTGGGCGGTAGTGCCGGGATGTGTGCGGTGATGATGAGGGCTGTAGTGCTGGGATGTGTGCGGTGAAGATGAGGGCTATAGTGTCGGGGTGTGTGCAGTGAAGATGAGGGCTGTAGTGTCGGGATGTGTGTGGTGAAGATGAGGGCTGCAGTGTTGGGGTGTGTGCGGTGATGATGAGGGCTCTCTCTCTCTCGAAAACGTAACGCAACACGTTATTTCATTGGAATCCGTGGCCTTTATTATCACACTTTTTGCAAGGCATCCGTCACATGTGTTACACAACGCATTGTGACGGATGCCGTTTAATGCAAGTGTGTAAGTAGCCTGAGGCAGAGTGCTCAATGCAGCTCCATATACGAGGCTGCACGGGTAACTCCAGCACATTTTCCACGCTGATCACATTACCGTTCGTGAGAACTGCTCTATCACAAATACTGTGGGGGAATCACATACATCACAAATAAAAGCTGTAATCCATCCATCTATTATCTATCTATCTATCCATTATCTATCTATCCATTTATCTATATATCTATCCATTTATCTATCCATTCATCCATCCATCTATCTATCCATCCATCCATCCATCCATCCATCTATCCATTTATCTATCTATCTATCCATTTATCTATCCATTAATTTATCTATCTATCTATATATCTATCTATCCATTAATCTATCTATCCATTAATCTATTCATTAATCTATCTATCCATTAATCTATCGATCTATCTATCTATTAATCTATCTATCTATTTATCTATCCATTAATCTATCTATCTATCCATTTATCTATCCATTAATCAATCTATGTATCTATCTATCTATCCGTTAATCTATCTATCTATCTATCTATCCATTAATCTACCGTATCTATCCATTAATCTATCTATCCTTTAATCAATCTATCTATCCATCCATCCATCCATCCATCCATCCATCTATCTATTAATCTATCTATCTATCTATCTATCTATCTATCTATCTATCTATCTATCTATCCATTTATCTATCCATTAATCTATCTAGCTATCTATCCATTTATCTATTTTTTTTTCTTTTTTCTTTTTCAACATGCTTTATTTATATATTATTGCAGTTACAGCATAAAAAACCGCAGGGACCAAATCACTTTTCTAGTGCGCACATAGCCGAAACATCTTAAAGCTATGTGCGCACTAGAAAAGTTATTTTTCTCAAGAAAATTTCTCGACAAACTTCTGTGAGTTGAAGATTACCGCATCTGCGCTAAAAAAATGCACCAAAACCGCGGGAAAACGCATGCGGTTTTGCCCCATTTTTTGTGCGTTTTTGCCGCGGTTTTTCCGCAGGTTGGTCCCTGCGGTTTTTAATGCTGTAACTGCAATAATATATAAATAAAGCATGTTGAAAAAGAAAAAAAAGAAAAAAGAAAAAAACCCCTAGATAAATGGATAGATAGATGGATGGATGGATGGATGGATGGATGGATAGATAGATAGATAGAGGGATGTATAGATAGAGGGATGGATAGAAGGATGGACAGAGGGATAGATAGAGTGATAGATAAATAGATGGATAGATAGATAGTAGTGATGAGCGAGTACTAAAAAGCTCGGGTGCTCGAGGCTCGGGCCGAGCATCCCAAGATACTCGTGTACTCGGCCCGAGCACCGAGCCCAATGTTATCCTATGGGAGACCCGAGTATTTTTCTGAAATGACCCCCGGCAGCATGTAGAAACCCTAAAAATGTCACAAAAGTCTCAGAAGAGTGCTCAAATGACATGGCAACAGCATGGGGAAGACCCCTTGAAGCATTTATCACTCAAAAGTCACAGCTGTGAACAATTTTGTCCGCGTTTTACGCCATTTTTACGGACTCACCAGAAAACCTTCTAAAATGACACCAAAATGAATTTTCATGGCGGAAATGTTAAGGGCACATACCCAATAGTGAGATAGAGCTGGTGTATGTTACTTTTTGAGATTAATACATGAAAGATTTTACGTAAAACATTGTGTGGCACTCCGATGTCCAAAACGCACGTTTTGTGCTTTTTACTAGCGATGTCGGTCATTTTTTTTTTCATTCTATCTCCCGTCGGTCGGTCTCGCTCTGTCGGTCTCTGTCTTGTCTGTCCCCCTCTCACAGTCTGTCGGTCAGTCTCCCCCCTCTCTCTTACTTACCGTTCCCCGATCACTGCCGCGGCGCTGCACGACTGTTCACTAAACTCCGGCGGCTTTTCCTCTTTTGAAAAAGCCGGCCGCTCATTAAACAATCTCGTATTCCCTACTTTCCTGCTTTTCGGCACCTATGATTGGTTGCAGTGAGACACGCCCCCACGCTGAGTGACAGGTGTCTCACTACACCCAAACACAGCAGCCGGTGTGTGTGTGTATACTGTGCAGTGAAATAAATAATTAAATAATTTAAAAAAACGGCGTGCGGTCCCCCCCAATTTTAATACCAGCCAGATAAAGCCATACGGCTGAAGACTGGTATTCTCAGGATGGGGAGCTCCACGTTATGGGGAGCCCCCCAGCCTAACAATATCAGTCAGCAGCCGCCCAGAATTGCCGCATACATTAGATGCGACAGTTCTGGGACTGTACCCGGCTCTTCCCGATTTACCCTGGTGCGTTGGCAAATCAGGGTAATAAGGAGTTAATGGCAGCCCATAGCTGCCAATAAGTCCTAGATTAATCATGTCAGGCGTCTCCCCGAGATTCCTTCCATGATTAATCTGTAAGTGACAGTAAAAAAACACACACACCCGAAAAATCCTTTATTAGAAATAAAAAACAATAACAAAGTCCCTCATCACTAATTTATTAACCCCGACAAACCCTCCATGTCCGGCGTACTCCACGGACCTCCAGCGTCGCATCCAGCTGTGCTGCATGAAGGTGACAGGAGCTGCAGAATACACCGCCGCTCCGGTCAGCTTCACACAGCAACTGAGGTGAGTATAGCGATCAGCTGAGCTGTCACTGAAGTTACCTGGATGCAGCGGTGGCTGCGGGTAAGGCTAGTTTCACACTTGTGTTGAACGGCATCCGTCACATTGCGTTGTGTAACGCATGTGACGGATGCCTTGCAAAAAGTGTGATAATAAAGGCCACGGATTCCAGTGAAATAACGCATTGCGTTAAGTTTTCTTTGGGCCGAGAGAGAGAGAGCACCCATCATCCCCGCGCACAGCCCGACATCCCCGCACACAGCCCGACATCACCGCACACAGCCCGACACCCCTGCACACATCCCCGCACACAGCCCGACATCCCCGCACACAGCCCGACATCCCCGCACACAGCCCGACATCCCCGCACACAGCCCGACATCCCCGCACACAGCCCGACATCCCCGCACACAGCCCGACATCCCCGCACACAGCCCGACATCCCCGCACACAGCCCGACACCCCCGCACACATCCCCGCACACAGCCCGACATCCCCGCACACATCCCCGCACACAGCCCGACATCCCCGCACACAGCCCGACATCCCCGCACACAGCCCGACATCCCCGCACACAGCCCGACATCCCCACACACATCCCCGCACACAGCCCGACATCCCCGCACACAGCCCGACATCCCCGCACACAGCCCGACATCCCCGCACACAGCCCGACACCCCCGCACACATCGCACACAGCCCGACATCCCCGCACACAGCCCCGCACACAGCCCGACACTACAGCCCTCATCATTCCTGCACACATCCCGACACTACCGCACCCATCATCAGCTGCTGTCACTGAGGTTACCCGCGGCCACCGCTGGATCCAGCGGTGGCCGTGAGTTACTTGACTGACAGCAGCTGATCGCGCTACTCACCTCAGTTGCTGTGTGAAGCTGACCGGAGCGGCGGTGTATTCTGCAGCTCCTGTCACCTGAATGTAGCAGAGCTGGACGCGACGCTGGAGGTCCGTGGATTACGCCGGACATGGAGGGTTTGTCGGAGTTAATAAATTGGTGATGAGGGACTTTGTTATTGTTTTTTATTTCTAATAAAGGATTTTTTCAGGTGTGTGTTTTTTCACTGTAATTTACAGATTAATCATGAAAGGAATCTCATAGACGCCTGACATGATTAATCTAGGATTTAGTGGCAGCTATGGGCTGCCATTAACTCCTTATTACCCCGATTTGCCAACGCACTAGGGTAAATCGGGAAGAGCCGGGTAGAGTCCCAGAACTGTCGCATCTAATATGCGGCAATTCTGGGCGGCTGCTGACTGATATTGTTAGGCTGGGGGGCTCCCCATAACGTGGAGCTCCCCATCCTGAGAATACCAGCCTTCAGCCGTATGGCTTTATCTGGCTGGTATTGAAATAGGGGGGGACCGCACGCCGTTTTTTTTATTTATTTATTTATTTTACTGCAGAGTATAGACACACCCACCGGCTGCTGTGATTGGGTGCAGTGAGACACCTGTCACTCAGCGTGGGGGTGTGTCTCACTGCAACCAATCATAGGCGCCTGTGGGCGTGGAAAGCAGGGAATATGAGATGGCTGTGTACAGAGCACAGCGCGCCCGCCGGTATAAAGGCTCGGTCACGCTGTGCAGGCCGGCCAATCACTTCAATTCCACAACTAACAGTGCTGTGGCATTGCAGTGGTCTGCCAGCCAATCCCTGCATGAGGGCTGGCTCTCAAAAGAGCGCCAACATGCAGGGATGAAGACCACGAGTACAGCACGGGTATCGCGAGATTACTCGGTCCCCGCCGAGTAGCCCGAGTACAGTGATACTCGTGCGAGTACCGAGTAGTAACAAGCATACTCGCTCATCACTAATAGATAGATAATCAATAGATTGATCTGTCCTCTATCAATCAATAGATAGAGTCCCTGTGAGAACACTGCAGTTCTCACAGTCGGTAGTGTGTTCACATTACCGACCGTGGGAAATGACCTGTGGTTACCTCTGCAGTCTCGTTACGACGCTGCATTCTGTACAGTGTCAGTCGCGGCTGGATGCAAGCGTCGTGGGACCTGCGTGGATTACGCTGGAGCTGTGTGTTGGCGGGTGTAATAAAGGGATGACAGAGGGGCTTTTTTGTGTTTTATTTAAAATAAAGGATTTTTTGGTGTGTGTGCTTATTCACTTTACTTACGGGTTAATCATGAAAGCTGTCTCATAGATGCTGTTATGATGAAGCCTTGACTTAAATGGCAGTGATCCGCTGCCATTTAACTCCTTATTACCTGGATTGCCACCGCATCACGGCAATCTGGAAGAGCTGGGGACAGTCCGGGACTGCGGCATAATGGATGCGACAGTCCCGGGGCAGCTGCGGGCTGATATTCTCGGCTGCGGGAGGGGGGGAATTAACCCTGCCCTCGCCCTCCCCAGCCTGTGAATACCGGGCCGCCGCTGTGTGTTTACCTCGGCTGGATGGTAAAAATACGGAAATACGGCGGAGCCCGCAGGTTTTTTTTTGTTTTTTTTTTTATATATATATATGTACGTTTGAAATGTATGTGTATTCTATATGTCTGTGTGTGAGTGTGACGTGTGTGTGTGTGTTTACTCTCAGCTCCACTTCCTCTTCCTATCCTAATGACATCACTCCCCTGCAAACCGCAGGCAGTGATGAACATTACCGCAGGTAAATCGCGGCTATACTGAGGGTATACCGCACATCATTTGCTACCTGCGGTATACCAACGGTATTTCGCGATTACATTACAGTGAATGGAGTGAAATACCGCAGGTACCTGCGGAAAAGAAGTGACATGCACATTTTCTCAAGAAATTTTCTCCAGAAATTCTGCAGAAAGAATGTTCTTGAGAAAAAAACGCAGTGTGCGGACAGCTATTTTTTTTCCCATAGGTTTTGCTGGGAAATGTCTGCAGAAAGGTTACAAAACATTTCTCAAGAAATTTCTGCAGCAAAAATGCAAACAAAATGCAGGTAAAAACGCAGTGTGCGCACAAGGCCTAAAAGGCCAAATTCCTCTGAAAGAGCGTCAAAAAAATATGCTAAAGAAGTGGCGTAAAGCTATAAGAACCCTGAGTGATAAATCACAGCCCATAAAGAAAAAGAAACGTCTACTAAACCAGACAAGCGGATTTATAGGTCCTCTTTTAGGCTTTGCAATCCCGATAATAACAAGTCTACTCACGGGCAAATAATGCAACATACAGAGAAAATGTATCTAGTCCCCAAACAAGATCTAATCAAACTAAGCCCCCCATTGCAGGCAACATATGGCAGAATGTCATTCGCCGCCTTGATGATGAAATTAGTGAAATTTTACAGCGTTGTGACATAGCTGACGACGTGAAAATTAAAAAATATAGCGAGGTACTACAGAGATACTTGGTTCCTGCTAAACATGATGCGATGGAACTATCAACTTTAAACATCATTAACACTCCTGAGTCTGATCTTGGGCAAATGTCAAATCCAGACCCTGATGAAAACAGAACTGTCATTGAAAGGCTACTTTCACACATCAGTTTTTTCCCATCAGGCACAATCCGGAAAAAAAACAGATAAAACGGATCCGGCACCGGATCCGTTTTATCCCCATTGATTTGTATTAGCGCCGGATTGTGCCTGATGGTCTTGCGTTGCATCTAGCTTTTGCCGTATCCATCGTAATTGGCTAATGCAGCGGCCGGATGGAACGTCTCTTGTAACGTTTTTTGCCTCTGACAAAAAAAACGCATTGCGCCGGATCCGGCGCGATACGGCGTGATTTACAATGGAAGCCTATGGACGCTGGATCTGTTGTAATGCGGCAAAAATGGATGCGGCCGCCAGATCCATATTTTTAAGGCTACGTTCACACATCAGTTTTTTGGCATTAGGGACAATACGGCGTGTACCTGATTCAACGGATCCGGCGCAGAATATGCAAAAACAGATGTGCCTAATCCTTTTTTTTTATGGATCCAGTATAGCTGATCCGTCAAAAAACGGATCCGGTGCATCCGGTTTTTGCAACCGTTTCGTCCGTTGTTTTGCTGGATCCGTTTTTTTTCAATAAATTGGAGCATTTACCACAGGGATGGAATATGTTTATTCAGGCGTTGGCCGAGTTAAATATACCGTACCTTTGTGGGTAATGCCACTACTAGAGCGCTTTTAGGCCCTGTGTGCACACTGCATTTTTACCCGCGGTTTTACCCGCGGTTTTGCTGCAGAAATTTCTTGAGAAATGTTTGTAATCTTTCTGCAGACATTTCCCAGCAAAACCTATGGGAAAAAAATAGCTGTGCGCACACTGCGTTTTTTTCTCAAGAAAATTCTTTCTGCAGAATTTCTTGAGAAAATTTCTTGAGAAAATGTGCATGTCACTTCTTTTCTGCAGGTACCTGCGGTATTTCACGCAATTCACTGTAATGTAATTGCGAAATACCGTGGGTATACCGCAGGTAGCAAATGATGTGCGGTATACCCTCGGTATAGCCGCGGTTTACCTGCGGTAATGTTCATCACTACCCTGCGTTTTGAAGGGAAGTGATGTCATTATGACAGGAAGAGGAAGCGGAGCAGAGTAAACACACACAAAGTAAAAACACACAGTGTCTGCCCGCAGTAGCAGCAGCTTCTCATGCTGCAGTGCTGGCAGTCGCGGGAATGACGGGCGCTGCTGTCAGGTTAGATGAGATCATTACCTGCAGTGACGATCTCCTGCACTGCTGACGTCACCACTGTCACTGCCTTTTATGCCCGTCTCGCGGGTGGCCCGAGACTGTCACTAGCGGTGACGTCACGGGCTCTCGCGATACTGCTGAGAACGCGGCGGGCATAGAAGTCAGTGACAGTGCTGACGTCAGCAGTGCAGGAGATTGTCACTGCAGGTAATGATCTCATCTAACCTCCTGAAGTCAGCGCTCGTCATCCCCTGCAGTGACCTGGGCTGACCTATTGATGTTAGCTCAGGTCACTGCATTGCTCTCCCAGCCAAAGGGGAATGTTCTGTTCTTCATTGACTGGGACAGTGACTATGGTATGGATTACGCTGGACCTGGAATTGATTGTTCTTTTCAATAAATTGGTGAAAGAGGGAATGTTTTGGGGAGTGTTTTTTCAAATAAAACTTTTTTTATTGTCTATCTTTTATTTCTTACTGACTGGGTTGGTGATGTCTGGTATCTGATATACGCTTGACATCACTAACCCCAGGGCCTGATGCCAGTTGACATTACACATCTGGCATCAACCCCATATATTACCCCGTTTGCCACCGCACCAGGGCAACTGGATGAGTTGGGGCGAAGCACCAGGATTGGCACCTCTAATGGATGCGCCACTTCTGGGGCGGCTGTGGCCTGCTATTTTTAAGCTGGGCAGTGTCCAATAACAGTGGACCTCCCTAGTCTGAGAATACCAGACCATAGCTGTCCGCTTTACCTTGCCTGGTGATCCAATTTGGGGGGGACCCACATTTTTTGTTTTAAATTATTTATTTAATGTAAAATAACAGCTTGGGGTGCCCTCTGTTTTGGATTACCAGCCAAGGTGAAGCTGCCAGCTGTGGTCTGCAGGCTGCAACCGTCTACTTTTCTCTAGCTGGCTACAAAAGATAGGGGGGATCCCATGTCTTTTTTTTAATTATTTATTTATTTTTTGGCTAAATACAAGGCTTGGCACCCTTTAGTGCCACATGAAAGTCATTAAAGGGTGCCAGCTTAGAATATGCAGGGAGGTGGGACATTATATATGTCTTTCTCATCTATTATCTATCTATCTATTCATCTATCCATCTTTCCCTCTATCCATTATCTGTCTATCTATCTATCTATCTATCGATTATCTATTATCTATATTATTTATTGCAGCTACAGCATAAAAAACGGGAGGGACCAACCTGCGGAAAG
The DNA here is from genome assembly GCF_048569485.1 of Anomaloglossus baeobatrachus. Classification (NCBI taxonomy): domain Eukaryota; kingdom Metazoa; phylum Chordata; class Amphibia; order Anura; family Aromobatidae; genus Anomaloglossus; species Anomaloglossus baeobatrachus. Next base: position 248,503,943 of record NC_134359.1, read on the forward strand.
ACCGTGGCAAAACGCGACAAAATCGCGGCAAAAATGCATGCGTTTTTCCCACGGTTTTGGTGCGCTTTTTTACCGCAGGTGCGGTAATCTTCAACTCCCAGAAGTTTCTCAAGAAATTTTCTTGAGAAAAATAAATTTTCTAGTGTGCACATAGCCTTAGACGGTTTAAAATTGCCTATCAATGAAGCTAGTGGTGTATCTAAACCTCAGCCTCTATCCACACCCCGCCATCCAATTCAATCTTTACATTCTCCATTAGGTATCACACAAGCAAGTTTGATGCCTAAAAAAAGGACTCTCCCGATACTACAATCAATGTGGCTCACAATGTAACAGCCGGATGCTGAATTGTAATGCACTAAATTATTATGTAAGAGATGTAATATATATTTGTATATTATTAAATAGTGTATTACGCCAGTGCTTGTAATACTTTTATATTGTTCTGTTTTAATACAGATTTAATTGTAATGCTCTGACATTTTACTGAATGCAAATGACATTTGATCAATAAAGAATTTAAACTTGGAATGTGTCTGTCTTTTTTACGAACAGTATAACTTTATACTCGGGGAGTTATAAAAGCTGATTAATAGCACAGGATGGGTAATAGTATAATTGGCCATATACAGTGCCTACAAATAGTATTCAACCCCCTGCAGATTTAGCAGGTTTGATAAGATGCAAATAAGTTAGAGCCTGCAAACTTCAAACAAGAGCAGGATTTATTAACAGATGCATAAATCTTACAAACCAACAAGTTATGTTGCTCAGTTAAATTTTAATAAATTTTCAACATAAAAGTGTGGGTCAAATATTATTCAATCCCTAGGTTTAATATTTTGTGGAATAACCCATGTTTGCAATTACAGCTAATAATCGTCTTTTATAAGACCTGATCAGGCCGGCACAGGTCTCTGGAGTTATCTTAGCCCACTCCTCCATGCAGATCTTCTCCAAGTTATCTAGGTTCTTTGGGTGTCTCATGTGGACTTTAATCTTGAGCTCCTTCCACAAGTTTTCAATTGGGTTAAGGTCAGGAGACTGACTAGGCCACTGCAACACCTTGATTTTTTCCCTCTTGAGCCAGGCCTTGGTTTTCTTGGCTGTGTGCTTTGGGTCGTTGTCTTGTTGGAAGATGAAATGACGACCCATCTTAAGATCCTTGATGGAGAAGCGGAGGTTCTTGGCCAAAATCTCCAGGTAGGCCGTGCTATCCATCTTCCCATGGATGCGGACCAGATGGCCAGGCCCCTTGGCTGAGAAACAGCCCCACAGCATGATGCTGCCACCACCATGCTTGACTGTAGGGATGGTATTCTTGGGGTCGTATGCAGTGCCATCCAGTCTCCAAACGTCACGGGTGTGGTTGGCACCAAAGATCTCGATCTTGGTCTCATCAGACCAGAGAACCTTGAACCAGTCTGTCTCAGAGTCCTCCAAGTGATCATGAGCAAACTGTAGATGAGCCTTGACATGACGCTTTGAAAGTAAAGGTACCTTACAGGTTCGTCTGGAACGGAGACCATTGCGGTGGAGTACGTTACTTATGGTATTGACTGAAACCAATGTCCCCACTGCCATGAGATCTTCCCGGAGCTCCTTCCTTGTTGTCCTTGGGTTAGCCTTGACTCTTCGGACAAGCCTGGCCTCGGCATGGGAGGAAACTTTCAAAGGCTGTCCAGGCCGTGGAAGGCTAACAGTAGTTCCATAAGCCTTCCACTTCCGGATGATGCTCCCAACAGTGGAGACAGGTAGGCCCAACTCCTTGGAAAGGGTTTTGTACCCCTTGCCAGCCTTGTGACCCTCCACGATCTTGTCTCTGATGGCCTTGGAATGCTCCTTTGTCTTTCCCATGTTGACCATGTATGAGTGCTGTTCACAAGTTTGGGGAGGGTCTTAATTAGTCAGAAAAGGCTGGAAAAAGAGATAATTAATCCAAACATGTGAAACTCATTGTTCTTTGTGCCTGAAATACTTCTTAATACTTAAGGGGAACCAAACAGAATTCTTGTGGTTTGAGGGGTTGAATAATAAATGACCCTCTGAATAAACTTTTCTCAATTTAAAAAAAAAAAAAAGAAATAACATTCTTTTTTGCTGCAGTGCATTTCACACTTCCAGGCTGATCTACAGTCCAAATGTCACAATGCCAAGTTAATTCCGAATGTGTAAACCTGCTAAATCTGCAGGGGGTTGAATACTACTTGTAGGCACTGTACATAATATGCCCAATCAAAACCAAATACATAGTGTGAATAATATTAGCTAATATTACACTAGCAGGATAATATTATTATATTAGCTAATATTATACAATGTGAATTACACTAGTAGAATTTTGATATAAAAAACAATAAATTTATCACTAGGCAATAAAAGAGAGCACAATATGTCAGGATTAGATATAGATTACTGTATCAAAATCCTGACATATACATTGTGAATTAGACTAGTAGAATTAAATACAACTCTAATATGATATTATAGTAATATTATATTAACTTATAATAGTGTGCATGCTATCCTGTATTCCTCTTTGCACACATTGCTGTTTCTGCCCCTGTTAATTGTGGCATGTAATCTCTCCACACATCTGTATGGACATTTCTAGCTTATCACTTCTTGTTAGTTGTGGGCACACGCAGGATAAGGGAGTTATCAGACTGACACAGTATTGTATGGTCAGCACTGGAGCTTTTTTACAGAAGATGTTATTTGGACCTTACAGTATAAGAACAAATGTTGAGAAATTCTTTATAAGCAATTCTGTATATCTTCTCTTCAACTGTTGATGTGTCTGTTAATTGTAAGTTGTAGTGTAATTCATAATATTAATATAATATTATATACTATAATATTATTCACATTCTATAATATTAACTAATATTATAGATTGTGAATTACACCAGCAGATTTTTTATATAAAAAAACAATAAATATATCGCTAATCAATAAAAGAGAACACATTTTGATACACTTTGATAGATAAGGGGCGTGTCACATGACAGTTTGATACCTTTTGATTGACAGGTGCCCCGCCCCCTGTCAGATTACTTTTGATGGATCATAAATCACCCACACTACTCATGTGAGGGCTCGATTTTTGCGGGACGAGTTGTACTTTTAAATGAAATCATGAGTTTTTCCATATAGTGTACTGGAAAATGGCAAAAAAAATTACAAATGAGGAAAAATAGCAATAAAGTGCGATTGCACAATTGTGTTTGAGATATTTTATTCACAGTGTTAACTATATGGTAAAACTGATGTGTCGCTGTGATGCCTCAGGTTGGTGATGGCTTATTTTTGCGTCTCGAGCTGACATTTTTAAAGGTACAATTTTTGTGCAGATTCTACATTTTGATCGCCTGTTATTGCATTTTGCGCAAAATTTGTGACGACCAAAAAACGTAATTTTGAAACTTGGAATTTTTTGGCCGCTACACTGTTTACTGATCAGATTAATTGATTTTATATTTTGATAGATTGGGCATTTCTGAGGGCGGCGATACCAAATGTGTGATATTTTTTTAACCCTTTAATATACAATGGGGCGAAAGGGGAGTGATTTCTACCTTCATTTTTTTAATTTTTTTTTAATTTTTACTAACTTTTTTTTTAGTTTACTAAGTCCCCTAGGGGACTATAACAATCCCCTGTCTGATCGCTCTTCTATATCTGCTGATCACAGTAGTAGTAGACTACATTCGGGTGTCCGCCTGCAGAAAACGTATATGCCCAAAAATGGTGCAAGACAGAGCACACGCTAACTCCATCTGCTCCATTATAGTCAATGGCCCCGTCAGCATATGCGTCCGAAACACGTTTTGTGTGGGGGGAGGGGGATTCGGACGGATGCCCTGACGGGACCAGTGAACGTAGGTGAAAACGCAATGTGAAAGTGCCCTAGAGACATAGTTCAAAATGGACAAACTCTCTGGCCATCTCTCACACACAGGGAATTTCACCTGTACATCACACACACAGGCTCTTCACCTGTACACACTACACATGTTCTGTAGTGTGCATATCACATACACAGGCTCTGTATCTCTCTCCCTCTCTCTCTCTCCCTCCCTCTCTCTCCCCCAGCACAGTGCTTGGGCCCCCCAGAGCTGTATGTGCACCCCTAAGCTGCATGGAACCTCCCAAAGCTGTATGTGCCCTCAGAGTTGTGAGCTGTATGTGCCCCCAGAGCTGTATCCCCCACCTCATTAATGTGTATACCCCCAGAGCTGTATGCCCCCCACCCCAGTAACATCTATGCCCTCCAGAAATGTGTATGCCCCCCAGTAATATGTCCATTCAGTAATGTGTATGCACCCTAGTGATGTCTATGCCCTCTGCCTCCCCTGTGATGTATATACCATAGCCCGCAGCCCCTCCTTTGATGTATATACCAGAGCCCTAGCCTCCACTGTGATATATACAGCAGTATCACTGCGCACTGTGTGTGGCCATGTCTGTTAGTGACAGCCATCGCTCAACAAGGCCTGCACAGCGACATGCCCAGGAGCTATCTCTAATGTGTCTGTGTGTGCATGTATAATGTGTATATCTATGTATATCAGTGCATATGACTGTGTATAGATTTATGTCTGTTTATTATGGTTTGGTGTTGATGGTACATTTGGGAAATACACAGATACCATTTACCAGATGATTAGACACTTTAGTTTCTTGTGGCGCACGCACCAAGGTTAGTGCTAAGCAACGCATTTGATGGAAGAGTGTCCCTGGCCCCCAACTTAGATGATGATGCTGGTGGGGCAACCGTGCCAGATACTGATACTTTATGGCCAATACTTATGGCCAATACTATGATTTGGAACTTTGTGGGAAACCATGATAACACAAAAGCCATTCATACTCCATACAAATGAAAAATGACACTGAATACAAAAGTATTGTTTGGTAAAACTGGCCGTGCTAGTTTTATTAGGAGTAACCTGAATAATCATTACAAATAATTAAAAACCTTAAAAATTACCATATATAAATATGTCCATAAAATAACCAGAATCCACCCAGACAACTGGGCGATTTTACCCTACAAGGACACTTATCACCATTAGTGTCCCCCTACACACCGTACAGCCATTTCTCAATAATACTTTGTAAGCCCAAATTAAAAATATCAATGCCAATGTCAGAAAGGTGCACTCCATCGCTTCTGTATAATCCGAGTAAAAACCCTTCCAAATCAACATGCCGAAAGGAAAAATCTCTTCCCAGTACCGCCGCTCCGGCTGTGTGCAGACTTCCAATAGCTGCAGGACCTGGCGGTGATCACCTGAAGCGGCACCTGATGCATCAGCTGATCGTAAGTCTCGCGGTGACGCTTGCTTTTTACCGCCCGGCCGGCTTAAACTATCAGCTGATGCCGTCAGGAGACCGCTTCACTGATTACCGGCAGCTCCTGCAGCGATCGGAAGGGAGTCTGTACAGACGTGTGTAATTTTTTTTTTTTTTTGCACTGATGCATCAGCTGATTGTATAAACGGCTTTTATACAATCAGCTGATGTGTAATGTGATTCACATCCTTGAACCAGACACATCATCTGATTGCTTTGCCTTCCAGCAAACCGATCAGAGGATATTAGATCCGGATTGGACGGCGCGGTACCCTTGACCCAGGATTACTGCGGAGGGGGGGAGGGTCATTATTTCAATAAAGATGGAGCCACTAATTGTGTTGTGTTTTATTTCTAATAAAATATTTTTCTGTGTGTTGTGTTTTTTTTATCTTACTAGATATTCATGGTGGCCATGTCTAATATTGGCGTGACACCATGAATTTCAGGCTTAGGGCCAGCTGATAATATACAGCCAGCCCTAACCCCATCATTACCCAGTGAGCCACCCGGCATCAGGTCAGCTGGTAGAGTTGGATACAGCGCCAGAAGTTGGCGCTTCTATGAAAGTGCCATTTTCTTGGGTGTGGCTGCGGACTGTAATTCGCAGCGGGGGTGCCCAGAAATCTTGGGCACTCTGCACTGCGGATTCCAATCCCCAGCTGCCTAGTTGTACTTGGCTGAACTCAAAAATTGGGCGAAGCCCACATAATTTTTTTTTTAATTATTTCATGAAATTCATGAAATAATTAAAAAAAAAAAGGCTTCCCTATATTTTTGGTTCCCAGCCGGGTACAAATAGGCAGCTGGGGGTTGGGAGCAGCCCGTACCTGCCTGCTGTACCTGGCTAGCATTCAAAAATATGGCGAAGCCCACGTCATTTTTTTGGGGGGCAAAAAACTCCTGCATACAGTCCTGGATGGAGGATGCTGAGCCTTGCAGTTCTGCAGCTGCTGTCTGCTCTCCTGCATACACTATTAGATGGAGTATGCTGAGCCTTGTAGTTCTGCTCCCCCTGCCTCTCCCTCCAGAATACAGTTCTGGATGTAGCATGCTGAGCCTTGTAGTTCTGCAGCTGTCTGCTCTCCTGCATACACTAGTGGAGAATGAAGAACATATTGAAGAAGGAAATGACATAAGACCTTTTTTTTCAACAATCTTTAATGACATTGTTCACTGATAAAAAAACGTATAAAAATGCAGTGAGCAAAAACGCAGCAAAAACGCACCAAAACGCATGCATTTTTTGCCACGGGTGCGTTTGTGAGTTTATTTGCAGCAACAAACGCACAAAAACGCAGTGTCAAAAAATCGAAGTCTGTGAACTTACCCTTAAGTGCAGTAAAGGGGGTGTTACACGCAGCCATATCGATAGCGATATCGCTGGTGAAAGCACACGCCCACGTCGTTTGTGCGTCACGGGCAAATCGCTGCCCGTGGCACACAAAATTGTTCAGAGCCGTCATAAGTAGTTACCTGCCTAGTGACGTCGCTGTTGCTGGCGAACCGTCTCCTTTCTAAGGGGGCGGTTCATGCGGCGTCACAGCAGCGTCACTAAACGGCCGCCCAATAGAAGCGGAGGTTCGGAGATGAGCGGGACGTAACATCCCACCCACCTCCTTCCTTCCGCATTGCCGGCGGCTGCAGGTAAGCTGTAGCTCATCATTCCCGAGGTGTCACACGTAGCGATGTGTGCTGCCTCGGAAACGACGAACAACCTGCGACCTCTACAATCAACGATTTTTTTAAAAGGAACGACGTGACAATGATGGACGATAAGGTGAGTATTTTCCATCGTTAACAGTCGTTCCTTGCTGTCACACGCAACAACGTCGTTAACGATGCCGGATGTGCGTCACAGAATCCGTGACAGCGACGATATATTGTTAGATCCGTCGTTGGGTGTAACGGGGCCTTAACTTATACCCTTAGACAATTTAAACTGAATATATTCCAAAGCAGCTGTAAAATCGCAGGAATAAGAACTAAACCCCCTTGAGCAACAAAAATCAACCCATCTCTCCCATGTGGCAGCATAAGCTGCCCATGTACTGGAAGTAAGAGAATTCTTAATGAAAAACGGAATTAAGTCCACAAAATTTCCCATAGCTTTTCTGGAAAAGGCAATCTCACTTGTCCCTCTCGTAAATATGAGCTCCTTGTAGCCAGCAGCTGCAAAAAAGATAAGCGAGAAGAATCGGAGTAATCATTAACCAGAGAACCCTTCAACCAGATGTTAAATTTGAAACAGAAAAAAACCAATTGCCTCAAAATCTTCCCTGCCCAGAAACATCTAGAAGACAAGGTGTTACTACAAAATACTACACCCTTGCTAGCTCAGCAATGCGTCTATTTGCCAAAAACTTACCCCAAATAATCAACACCACAAAAATACCAAATAACTCAATTACTAACTCCTAAAGGCTGCTTTACATGCAACGACATCGCTAGCGATCGCACCCGCCCCCGTCGTTTGTGCATCACGGGCAAATCGCTGACCGTGGCGAACAATATCGCTAGGACGGGTGAAACGTACTTACCTTCCTAGCGACGCCGCTGTGGGCGGCAAACAACCTCTTTTTTAAGGGGGAGGTTTGTGTGCCGTTACAGCGATGTCACACAGCGGGCCACCAATAGAAGCGGAGGTGCGGAGACCAGCCGGGTTAATGACACGCCCACCTTGTTGCCGGAGGACGCAGGAATGCTGTTGCTCGTCGTTCCCGGGGTGTCACACGTAGCGATGTGTGCTGCCTCAGGAACGACGAACAACCTGCGTCCAGCACAAGCAACAACATTTGGGAAATGAACGACGTGTCAACGATCAATGATTAGGTGAGTATTTTTGATCGTTACCAGTCGTTCATAGGTATCACACGCAACAACGTCGCTAACGATGCCTGATGTGCATCACAAATTCCGTGACACCGACGACATATCGTTAGATACGTCGTTGCGTGTAAAGCGGCCTTTAGGGTTCAAACCGAGCTGATGCCATCTTGCAGGCCAAGCTTCTGTACACCAGCTAGCCTCATAACAAACCAAAAGGCCAGAGGTAACATCTGTATGGGTAGCATGGTGGCTCAGTGGTTAGCACTGCAGTCTTGTAGCGCTAGGGTCCTGGGTTCAATTCCCATCAAGGACAACATCTGCAAGGAGTTTGTATGTTCTCCCTGTGTTTGCGTGGGTTTCCTCCGGGTTCTCCGGTTTCCTCCCACACTCCAAAAAACATACTGATAGGGACTTTAGATTGTGAGCCCCAATGGGGACAGTGTTGCTGTGACGCCCTAGACCCCAGGGGTTGCAGGTAACAACCACATTACACACACACCCCCATCCCCTGTGAGGACACACCCGTCACCCGAAAGGGAGACCTGATGCCTCCCTCAGGGCCAGTAGGGAACACCAGGTGGGCGGAGTCAGGCAGAAAGGCACGCCCACCAAGGAGACTACTGTCTTGAGGCAGGAAATACAAGCAGAGAAGTTCTAGTCAGTGAGTTGACAGGAGGTGTGAGAGAGAAGCTGTAGGGGACCCAGGTTGGAGCCTGGGATCCCTGTAACGTCAGGCAGGCAGACGGTGGTGGCCACCTGCAGGAGTACCGGTACAGCAACCGGTGGAACTGTAGGGACCGGGCCATGGTTGGAGCCCGCCGGCCCTGAACCGGGGAGTCAACCGTGTACCGGAGCACCAGAAACCGGGTACTCAGACCCCATCCTAGCTTAGAAGCCACTGAGTTTAGGTAAATTGACTGATTGCTGGCTGGACCTCACGGGTTCATCCACACCCAAAGTCCCGAAAGAAGGCAAAAGCCCACCGATACCGGGTGAGTGCCACCGCCAAGGGCCAAACATCCGACGGGCCAGCGCCTGCAGGCAACTGAGGGCTCCTCCGGCAGCTCAACGCCGGGGAGCGGGCTACAACTGTCCAGGCAGGGGAGCCGAAAACCACAACCAGAGGTGCAAGGGAAAGGGGCCACCATCAACCTCACAGGGGGACACAAGCAGCCGGCTGCGGGACCCAACCATACCCGAACTTTGGTTTACCAGTGACTCTGAGTGTGAATTAATCGTGAGTTCAGCAGTGCCATCCGGGCACGACACTGCACCGCAGCACAGCTCCCTGCACCCCGACAACAACCCCATCGCCAGCAGTCCTCCCCCACCGGGCCCCAGGACACACTGCCTCTACCCACGGAGGGGCTAACATCTAGGCTGCGGCAGCAACACCGATTTTGGATGAACCCACCTTCATTCCAGCCGCAGCTGTGGTGCATCCCGTCACCACGACCCGTGGGTGGCGTCACGACCCGTAGGACGACAACCCGGCCCACCAGGCTGCGCGCCTCATTCCACACCACCACCACCCCATTGCCTCCCCCTTTAACAGAGCGACGTGACCCCCAGTCCGCAGGCGCTCGTGCCACCGACAACCCGAGCCCAGACCTCGAGCGGCTCGGCCTGAGCAGCGGAGAGCGGCCGGGCCCCTCTCAGGGCGGTACATTGCCATTGTATGTAAAGCGCTGTGAAATTAATAGCGCCATATAAATTAATAAATATTATTATATTATATGTACTTCTAACAGCAATTCATCAGATGAACAAAAAACCTCCTGAAAACAACTAATACCATTAAAATCAATCAAAAATCTCCACCAGACAAACAAATCTGCCCCCATATCAGAGAATACCCTAATATGAGAGTTATCATTAGTCAACCCAATAGTGCTGTCATACAAGCGCCTACAAAATACTAGACCCATAGGAATAATCCTTAGCGCAAAATTCAAAGAGCCCAGCAGACACTGCATCTCCCGAAGGGTGACCTTCTCCTTCTGAACCATGGAATGAATTAAACTGTGCAGTTTGTGTAATTTATTGTCTGGTAAACTACATTCCATAGCAAGGGTATCCATAGTAATGCCCAAAAATTCCATTTTGTGACAAGGATACACTGTCTTGTCCTCGGCTATAGGAACACCAAAATACTCCATAAAAAACAAACATTTCTGTAACAAAACCAAACAAAGATCAGAACCCCCAAAACCAATAAGCAAAAAGTCATCCAGAAAGTACAAGATTCCACCCGTAGACTCCAGCACTACCCAATGTAAAAAGGAAGAAAAATATTCAAAATAAAAACAAGATAAAGAAAAACCCATGGGGAGGCACCTATCAAAATAAAACTCATTATTAAAACAAAAACCTAACGAATTAAAACCCGTGGGGTGCACACACTGATAATAACCTAAACGCAGACTTTATGTCTGACTTGGCTAAAAAGGCTCCTCGGCCAAATGTTCTCAAAAGATCAACAGGCATGTCAAATGTAGCATAGTGTACTGAAGCGACATTTTTGTCAACATCATCATTGAGAGACTTGCTTTTAAGGTAAGATAAGTGATGAAACACCCTAAAGGATCCAGCCTCTTTTTTCGGAACACTTCATAGCGGAGAAATCTGAAAATTCGGAAACAGGGGCTTGGGAAAAGGACCCGCTAACCTACCAAGATGTACCTCCTTATTAATATGCTCCAAAAGAACCTGTTCATGTGACCTAACAGAAGAAAGATTAGAAACATAAAGGCAACCTGTCCCTTTAAAACCTGGAACAGGAAAACCCGCTTTAAAACCATTAAGCACTATGCTGGCCTTCTCCTTGTCAGGGTATCATAACCAGGGGTGGGATTCAGCCGGTTCTGTCCGGTTCTGGAGAACCGGTTGTTAAAATAGCAGCCGGTTCCCAGAACCGGCAAGAAACAGCTCTGGCGATCCGGTTCCCTGTATTCATTTGTGTTAGTGTCTCTTTAAGACACTAGCACAAATGAATCCCGTACCTCCACGCCGCACTTCCTGGGTTCAGTGCGCCTGTCGGCTCCCTGATACAGCGTGCAGCGACGTGATGACGCTGCAGACAGGAGCTCCTCCTCCTGCCGTCTGTCAGAGTGCAGAGTGCCGCGGAGGAGGACGGGAGACACAGGAGAGGCCGGTGCTGCTTGGATCAGGCCGCTCAGTGAGCCGAAGCTGCAGGGAGAGGGGCCGCATAAGATGGGAACGGTTACTATATGTGGCTATATGGGCAGAGGAGGCCATAATGGGATGGTATCTGCAGGGGGAAAGAGGCCACAATAGGATGGTATCTGCAGGGGGAAAGAGGCCACAATAGGATGGTACTTGCAGGGGGAAAGGGGCCATAATGGGATGTGATCTGCAGGGGAAAGGGGCCATAATGGGATGGGATCTGCAGGGGGAAAGGGGCCATAATGGGATGGGATCTGCAGGGGGAAAGGGGCCATAATGGGATGGGATCTGCATGGAAAAGGAGCCATAATGGGATGGGATCTGCAGGGGGAAAGGGGCCATAATGGGATGGGATCTGCAGGGGAAAGGAGCCATAATGGGATGGTATCTGCAGGGGGAAAGGGGCCATAATGGGATGGGATCTGCAGGGGAAAGGAGCCATAATGGGATGGGATCTGCAGGGGGAAAGGGGCCATAATGGGATGGGATCTGCAGGGGAAAGGAGCCATAATGGGATGGAATCTGCAGGGGGAAAGGGGCCATAATGGGATGGGATCTGCAGGGGAAAGGAGCCATAATGGGATGGGATCTGCAGGGGGAAAGAGGCCATAATGGGATGGGATCTGCAAGGGGGGAGAGACCACATGGGATGGGATCTGTAGGGGAAGGTCATCCGTTCCAATTTTAGCAGGGCTCCTTTAGTAATAATTTTTCAAAAATTGTAGAAAAACCCTTTAGCACAATAAGAGTGACAGTGACTGAAACATCTGGTGCTGGACAGGAGAGTGACGGTACAGGAGGGGAAGAAGGGGAAAGAGATTATACTTTAAATTACTTGTATTTTTGGTTGGGGAAAGTGCGTGAAAATGTGTGTGGCTAACAAAATGGGTGTGGTTACAGAATGGGTGTGGTTTTCAAATAGGCGGGGTTTACAGAGAACCTGTTGTTAAAAATTTGAATCCTACCCCTGATCATAACCATGGGACCATTCTTTCCCAATTCACCGGAGTCTGTGCTTTTAAGAAAACACTCCCGGGAATTGTTGTTGGTCTGCTGGCTGACCTGTAAGTTCCTCTTAAAACATTTAAAAAGAGGATGAGCACCACCACATCCAGAATATTCATGTCTGAATCTGCAATTGGCTAGCCATTTACATGCATACTCATTAAAGGCAAAACAAAAGCCTTTTTTAACCTGCTGAGAAGCAGTTTGTCTTGCCAAATCAGATCTTTGAGGCAACATGAGGTTCAGCCATAGACCAACGTCCTTGTTACCCCATTTCATATTCGGGTGCACTGTTATCTTCTGATGAAATGATTCACCATAAGATAGCCAGGCTACCCCATCAAAGTTGCGGTAGGCTTCCAATATGGAATCTATGTGTTGGAAAAGCCCACTGCAAATACCGGGATCTTTTTCACCCAATACGAACGCATATATCGCAAAGGCCTGAAGCCAATTGTAAAAAGACATAACTACCTTCTTCTTATCCCTGTCATTTTCACCCTTGGCCTCAGAGTCAGTGTTATAATGCTCATTACTCATAGGTAACAATGCAAAAATATCAACATATTCCTTATTCCAGGGGTGGGGAACCTCCGGCCCGCGGGCCGCATGCGGACCGCCATGACCTTTTATGTGGCCCCCAGGCAGATTCCCGGGGGAGGCAGTGCTCGTGCTGTCACCGCGGTCTTGGTGCCGCCGGCCCTTTAAATCCACACATTGCTGTTTGTGCTGCAATGTGTTCACCCGTCGGCCAGTGCTTACTTTGTGGGCGGGTCCACAGCAGACTCACAGCTTCCATTGTTGTGTGCACGCCCCCTGCCCTCCGGAGATCAGTGCCCGCCTTCTCCTTCTGATGCAGTGTGTCCGGCTCCGGCACTCCGGTGATGTGAATGCAATGCTGCTGTGAGTCCAGCGCCGACCCTCTGCTGCTATGTGCCCTGCCCAATGCTTTGTGCCTAAACCCCAGTTCTGTAAACCCTCTCCCCCAGAGTTGCATGAAACTCTCAGCGCAGTGTGCCCCCCAATGTCCTGTGTGCACCCCTCCCCCAGTCCTTTGTGCAGCCCCCCAATGTCCTGTGTGCACCCCTCCCCCTGTCCTGTGTGCACCCCTCCCCCAGTCCTGTGTGCACCCCTCCCCCAGTCCTGTGTGCAGCCCCCCAATGTCCTGTGTGCACCCCCCACACAATCCTGTGTGCAGCCCCCCCAGTCCTATGTGCACCCCCCACACAATCCTGTGTGCAGCCCCCCCAGTCCTGTGTGCACCCCTCCCCCAGTCCTGTGTGCAGCCCCCCAATGTCCTGTGTGCAGCCCCCCAGTCCTATGTGCACCCCCCACACAATCCTGTGTGCAGCCCCCCCAGTCCTATGTGCACCCCCCACACAATCCTGTGTGCAGCCCCCCCAGTCCTATGTGCACCCCCCACACAATCCTGTGTGCCGCCCCCCCAGTCCTATGTGCAACCCCCACACAATCCTGTGTGCAGCCCCCCCAGTCCTGTGTGCACCCCCCACACAATCCTGTGTGCAGCCCCCCAGTCCTATGTGCACCCCCCACACAATCCTGTGTGCAGTCCCCCCAGTCCTGTGTGCACCCCTCCCCCAGTCCTGTGTGCACCCCTCCCCCAGTCCTGTGTGCAGCCCCCCAATGTCCTGTGTGCACCCCCCACACAATCCTGTGTGCAGCCCCCCCAGTCCTATGTGCACCCCCCACACAATCCTGTGTGCAGCCCCCCCAGTCCTATGTGCACCCCCCACACAATCCTGTGTGCAGCCCCCCCAGTCCTATGTGCACCCCCCACACAATCCTGTGTGCAGCCCCCCCAGTCCTATGTGCAACCCCCACACAATCCTGTGTGCAGCCCCCCCAGTCCTATGTGCACCCCCCACACAATACTGTGTGCAGCCACCCCAGTCCTATGTGCACCCCCCACACAATCCTGTGTGCAGCCACCCCAGTCCTATGTGCACCCCCCACACAATCCTGTGTGCAGCCACCCCAGTCCTATGTGCAGCCCATCACCCAGTCCTGTGTGCACCCCTCCCCCAGTCCTGTGTGCAGCCCCCCAATGTCCTGTGTGCACCCCCCACACAATCCTGTGTGCAGCCCCCCCAGTCCTATGTGCTGCCCATCACCCAGTCCTGTGTGCAGCCCCTCTCCCAGTCCTATGTGCTGCCCATCACCAAGTCCTATGTGCTGCCCATCACCCAGTCCTATGTGCTGCCCATCACCCAGTCCTATGTGCTGCCCATCACCCAGTCCTATGTGCTGCCCATCACCCAGTCCTGTGTGCTGCCAATCACCCAGTCCTGTGTGCTGCCCATCACCCAGTTCTGTGTGCTGCCCATCACCCAGTCCTGTGTGCAGCCCAGCCCCCAGTCCTGTGTGCAGCCCAGCCCCCAGTCCTATGTGCAGCGCAACCTCCGTGAGGTGCCTGTGCCCCCAGCCCCGCGTGAGGTGCCTGTGCCCCCAGCCCCGCGTGAGGTGCCTGTGCCCCCAGCCCCGCGTGAGGTGCCTGTGCCCCCAGCCCCATGCCCCCAGTTAATTAATTGTTTCACCCAATATAGCAGGGTCATTTAAACATTGATAATTTTGTGCGGCCCCCGAAGGTTGGTAGAAATTTCCAAATGGCCCCCAACAGAAAAAAGGTTCCCCACCCCTGCCTTATTCCATATTTTTTCTTTAATACTGGCTTATAAATGAAAACCCAACTGGGAAGGTTGACACATAATGGCCTCCTTAAAACAGGTTTGAGGAATACCATTATGACACTGTACCTCTGAGTTAGGGTACTTTCACACTTGCGTTGAACGGCATCCGTTGCAATCCGCCGCCTTGAGGAATTACGGGAACCGTTGCAGGAATCCGTTTATTCCTCATAGGCTTCTATTAAGGGCGGATTGCAACGGATGGTCTTGCGTTGCATCCGCCCCGCAGCACATCAGTTGTTTTGACGGCGACCGTCAGTGCCCGTCGGGCAGAAAGAACGTTGAATGTAGCGTTTTTTGTTGCTGTAAAAAAACGCACTCCGCAGGATTCCGTCGGGATCCGTTAAGAGGCATAATGAATGTCTATGGTGCTGGATTCCGTCACCATGTGTTCGGCAACGGATTCCAGTGCAGGATTCCATCACTTTCTACTGAGCATGCTCAGCATGTCCAGCAGAACGTTCTAAATCATTTAAAAGCACTCTTGGTCTCTCTCTCTGTCGGTCGGTCTCTCTCTCTGACGGTCGATCTCTTTCTGTCGGTCGGTCTCTCTCTCTGACGGTCGATCTCTCTCTGTCGGTCGATCGGTCTCTCTCAGTCTCTCTCTATCTCTCTTTCTCTGTCAATGTCGGTCTCTCTTTCTCTCTGTCGGTCTGTCTCTCCCTCTCTCATACTCACTGATCACCGTCGCGGCGCTGCACAGATGTCACACTGCACTGGCGGCTTCCCCTCTTTTGAAAATGCCGGCCGCTCATTATTCCATCTAGTATTCACTGCTTCCCCCGCCCACCGGCACCTATGATTGGTTGCAGTCAGACATGCCCCCACGGTGAGTGACAGCTGTCTCACTGCAACTAATCACAGCCGCTGGTGGGCGGGTCTATATCATGCAGTACAATAAATAAATAAGTAATTTAAAAAAAAACACGTGCGGTCCCCCTCAATTTTGATACCAGCCAAGATAAAGCCACACGGCTGAAGGCTGGTATTCTCAGGATGGGGTGCTCCACATTATGGGGAGCCCCCCAGCCTAAAAATATCAGCCAGCAGCCGCCCGGAATTTCCACATCCATTAGATGCGACAGTCCCGGGACTCTACCGGGCTCATCCCGAATTGCCCTGGTGCGGTGTCAATCGAGGTAATAAGGAGTTAATGGCAGCAGCCATTAGCTGCCACTAAGTCCTAGGTTAATCATGGCAGGCATCTCCCTGAGATACCTTCCATGATTAACCTGTAAGTTAAAGAAAATAAACACATCCACCCCTAAAAGTACTTTATTTGGAATAAAAGACAAAAAACCCTCTTTCACCACTTTATTAAACCCCCAAATACCCTCCAGGTCCAACGAAATCCACAGAGGTCCCACGACGCTTTCAGCTCTGCTACATGAAGCTGACAGGAGCGGCAGTAGAACACCGCCGCTCCTGTCAGCTCCACAGAGCAACTGAAGTGAATCGTGCTGTCAGCGGGCACGTCACTGAGGTACTGCCAGCGTGTGTGCGGTGATGGGTGGGTAGTGCCAGTGTAATGATGGGAGCGGTAGTGCCGATGTGTGCGGTGATGACAAGTGCGGTAGTGCCTGCGTGTGAGCGGTGATGATGAGTGTGGTAGTGCATGGGTGTGTGCAGTGATGATGGGAGCGTTAGTGCCGATGTGTGCGGTGATGATTGCAGCGGTAGTGCCTGCGTGTGAACGGTGACGATGGGTGCGATAGTGCTGGAGTGTGTGCAGTTATGATGGGGGCTCTTCTCTCTCTCTCTCTCTCAAAGAACGCAGCACGTTATTTCACAGGAATCCGTTACCTTTATTATGACACTATTTACAATGCATCCATCACATGCGTCACAGAATGCATTGTGAGGGATGCCTTTCAACGCAAGTGTGAAAGTAGCCTTAATGGGATGGGCACTGATAGCTGCAGATTTACCCTCCCTGTGTAAATAATCTGTGTATACTACAAATTACATCCCTAAACGAATCCCCGATACCAGGCCTACCAGTACTAAGCAAAGGGGGAGAAGAAGTCTCACCAGTCCTGCATGCACCCCAATTTGGGATGTATTCCACCTGTCTAGATTTTGGCGGTTGGTGACTGTTCACATTCAGTCATCAGGCCCTGTCCACAGGCTATTTACTTCATGCAGCATTTGCTTGGACCTGTCCCGCCCACAGCCATGATTCAGTCATGGGTACGGGATTGAAATAGACCAGGTGAGTGCTGCTAAGAGCAGTTCTACTATTTCATATGTGAGGCCGTCTGGCATATATTATAAAAATATTTTAGCGTAGGACTGCCCCAAAGAGATTTGCCGTGACGTGGTGAGGTAACTCAAGAAATTGCAATTTTTTGCCAAAAATCTCAAATTTATAATGAGTACAGTTGGAATTTTTAGTGCTGTAGTGCACATTTAGTGCTGGCTTTTTTGTTTTTTCTTCATCGACCTTCTATAAGTCTACAGCTACAAACACTCTCCTCAGGTGGAAAAGCAGCCATCCTTTCCACCTGAGGAAGGGGATTCCAAAAGGACAGTTCCTCCGGATACAGAGGAACTGTACGGACAACCGGGTTTTTGAGAGCCAAGCGAGAGAGCTTCGTGACAGATTCAGAGAGAGAGGTTACCCCAAGGAAGTCCTCAAAAGAGCCTACCATGAGGTCAAAAATGTTCCTAGAACAGAACTACTGGTAAATCGAGAAAAATCATCTACTCAAGATGGTATCATCCGGTTCTCTCAAATGGTGATACAAACGAAGAATTTATTCCATAAGTCTTAAAGCAACATGTGACGTTTCGGCCGGGTGGCCTTCATCAAACAACTTGTTATTAAGACTGTCAGGGTAGTGGTAAAGGCAGTGGTATCCACCACTATGCTGCATACCACTGCCTTTACCACTACCATATTCTGGAAGGTCAAGAGTCGTCGTGGGACCTCCAAAATGGATTAATGCGGACTGGATTCTTTTTTTTTCTTTTCATTAAATTGGTGAATGAGGGAATGTGTTAAGGAGCATTTTTTTCAATTAAATTTATTTTTGTCTTTTTTTTTCAATACGGACAGTTATGTCGGGTATCTTATAGATGCCGTGACATTACTAACTGTTGAGCTTGATGCCAGGTGATATTACAGCTGGTGTCAACCCCATTTATTACCTCATTTTCTACCACACCAGGGTACTGGGATGAGCTGGGGTGAAGTGCCAGGGTTGGCACATCTGATAGATTCGCCACTTCTGGAGCGGCTGTAGCCTGCTATTTTTAGACTGGGAAGGGCTCTTCCCACCCTGAGAATAACAGCCCCCAACTGTCAGCTACACCTTGGCTGGTAATCCAATTTGGGGGGACCCCACTTTTTTTTTAATTATTTATAAATAATTATATATATAAAAAAAAACACAGCTTGGGGTGCCCTCCATTTTGGATTACCAGCCAAGGTGAAGATGTCAGCTGTGGTCTGCAGGCTGCAGCCGTCTGCTTTACCCTAGCTGGCTATCAAAAATGGGGGGACCCCACGTCATTTATTTTAATTATTTATTTTTTGGCTAAATACAAGGCTAAGCACCCTTTAGTGCCACATGAAAGTCACTAAAGGGTGCCAGCTTAGAAATTGCAGGGGGTAGGACATTATATATGTTTTTACATCCATCCATCCTAGCTTGTTATGCTGTGCCCATGATCAGAATTTGCAGCGGTTTGGACACAGATTATTTTCACTGCGTTCAAAACTCTGCACTGTGCAGTACACGCGCATTGAAAGGATTTTTGGAAATCCCATGCCCACTAAGCTTCTTTTCTCTGCAACATAAACTGACCTGTGGAGAATCAACATATTAATTTATGCTGTGAACATTAGAGTGTTCTCCAAGGAGAGAATAGAGCTGAAGTCTGCAGCAGCCTGATTCCTGATCATGGGCACGGGCAGCTGTGTTCTACTGTGGACAACACTCACATCTCCGCAGGAGGGCTGGCTGGCACTGTCTACTAGACACAGTATAGCTGGATCGTGGACACAAAGCCTAAGTGAGAAATTTTGTGCTACAGAAAAATTTTTGTGAAGTACCTGTGGATGCAAAATGCTCACTATACCCCTGAATAAAATCCTTCAGGGGTCTATCTTCCAAAATGGTGTCACTTTTAGGGGTTTTTTCTGCTGTATAGGTACCCTAGGGGCCTTGCAAATCTGACATGGTGCCCGCAATTTATTTCAACTTTTCCAAAATTCAAATGGTGCTCCTTCCATTCAAAGCCCTGCCGTTTGTCCAAACAGTGGTTTTTGACCACATGTGAGGTATCCCTGCGCTCATAAGAAATTGGATAACAAACTGTGGGGTCCACTTTTTGGTGTTGCCTCTTTAAAAAGTGAGAAATTTGGTGCTAAAACATTTTTGTGAAAAAAAAAGGAAAATTTTCAATATGCAACTTAAGGTTATCAAATTCCGTAAAGTATCTGTGGATTTAAACTGCTCACTATATGCCTGGATAAAATCCTTGAGGTGTCTAGTTTCGAGAATGGGGTTACTTGTGGGGGAGCTCCACTGTTTAGGCATCTTAGGGGCTCTCCAAATGCGACATGGCGTCCGCTAATGATTCCAGCCAATTTTACAAGCAAATGGCGTTCCTTCCCTTCTAAGCCCTGCCATGAACCCAAACAGTTGATTTCCATTACATATGAGATATCGGCATACTCAGGAGAAATTGCACAATACATTTTATGGTTTTTCCTGTACCCTTGTGAAAAAAGCTATCTGGTTGAAGTAACAATTTTGTTGTAAAAAATGTCTTTTTTTATTTTCACAGCTCAAACTTATAAACTTCTGTGAAGCACCCATGGGTTCAAGATGCTCACCAAACATCTAGATAAAATTCCATGAAGGTTCTAGTTTCCAAAATGGTGTCACTTGTGAGGGGTTTCTGCTGTTTAGGTACCTTAGGGGCCCTACAAATTCTACATGGTGCATGCAATCTATTTAAGCCAAATTTGCTTTCAAATTTTCAAATATTGTTCATTCTGTTACGGGCCCTCCCATTTGTCCAAAAGGAGCTTTCTGACCACATGTGGGGTATCAGCGTGCTCAGAAAAAACTGAGTAACACATTTTGGGGTCCATTTTGTTGTGTTATTTCTTCTAAAAGTGAATAAATTTGGTCTAGAGCAACATTTTTAGGTAAAATGATAATTTTTATTGTTTTTTCATTGCACATCGCTTTAGTTCCTGTGAAGCACCTGAAGGGTTAATTTGGATGTGATTTTGAGTACGTAGTGTCACGTTTGGGTATTTTCTGTCACCTAGGTCTCTCAGAATCACTTCAAACATGATGTGGTCCCTATAATAATGACTGTAAATTTAGTTGAAAAAATGGGAAATTGCTGATGAACTTTAACCCCTTCTAATTTCCTAGCCCCAAAAAATTTTGTTTCAAAAATTGCCCTGATGTAAAGTAGACATTTCAGAAATGTAATTTTGTGTGGCATAACTACTCTCTGATTTAAGGGCATAAAAAATAAAAGTTTGAAATTTGTGAATTTTTCATCAAATTTCCGATTTTTTTTCACAAATAAAAGCAACAATTATCATCCTAAATTTACCCCTAGCATAAACTACAATATGTCACGAACAAACAATCTCAAAATCACCGGGATCCGCTGAAGTGTTCCAGAGTTATAACCTCATAAAGTGACACTAGTCAGAATTGCAAAAAATATCATGGTCATTAAGTACAAAGTTGGCTTCGTTCTTAACCCCTTCACGACCATGGACGGATCTTTCCGTCATGGATCGTTTCCCGGTAAGCCCCGCCCCCTGCCGCGGGCAGGCGGCGTGGATCGGCGCACATATCAGCTGTTTTCAACAGCTGACATGTGTGCCTACATGTTCCGAGTGGAATCGCATTCCACCCGGAACATTAACCCCTTAGATCTCGCTGCCAAAGTCTGGCAGCGAGATCTATATGCGGGCGGCCATGTTTTTTACTTACCGCCGCCCTCTCCGGACATCACGTGAGTGATCACGTGATGTTCGGTGGTTGCCATCGTAGCACAGGGTCATGTGATGACGCCTGCTGCTACTAAGTTTCACTTTCCTTTTTCCTCAGCACGGAGCAGAGGAAAAAAGAAAGTGACTATTTCTGCTGTTTACAGCAGTATAGCTGTGATCAGCAGATAGCGATCAGCAATCGGATTGCTGATTGCTATAGCCCCCTAGGGGGACTAGTAAAATAAAATAAAAAAAGTAAAAAAAAAGTTTTAAAAAATTAAAAAAAAAAACAAAAAACCTAAAAGTTCAAATCACCCCCCTTTCCCCCCACTGAAAATTAAAGGGTTAAAAAAAAAAATAAATATACACATATTTGGTATCGCCGCATTCAGAAATGCCCGATCTATCAAAATATAAAATCAATTAATCTGATTGGTAAACGGCGTAGTGGCAAAAAAATTCCAAACGCCAAAATTACGTTTTTTAGTCGCTGCAAGTTTTACGCAAAATGCAATAACAGGCGATCAAAACATAGCATCTGCGCAAAAATGCAACCATTAGAAACATCAGCTCGAGACGCAAAAAATAAGCCATCACTGAGCCATAGATCCCAAAAAATGAGAACTCTACGGGTTTCGGAAAATGGCGCAAAACGTACGCCACTTTTATTGGACAAGCTTGTGAATTTTTTTTAACCCCTTAGATACAAGTAAACCTATACATGTTTGGTGTCTACAAACTCGCACCGACCTCAGGCATCATACCCACACATCAGTTTTACCATATAGTGAACACCGTGAATAAAACATCCCAAAAACTATTGTGCCATCACACTTTTTTTGCAATTTTTCCACACTTGGAATTTTTTTGCTGCTTTCCAGTACACCATATGGTAAAACGTATGGTTTCATTTAAAAGTACAACTTGTCCCGCAAAAAACAAGCCCTCATATGGCAAGATTGACGGAAAAATAAAAAAGTTACGGCTCTCGGAAGAAGGGGAGCAAAAAACAAAAACGCAAAAACGGAAAGTGCCCTGGGGCTGAAGGGGTTAAAGGGGTTAAAAACTGCTGCTAACTTTTAATCCTTCTAACCAAATAAAATGATGTTTGAAAATGATACTCGCATATTAGACATAAGGTAAATATCTTTCTTCTGTAGTGTAACAATTTGGTTTATAAGTACCGTATTTTTCGGATTATAAGACGCACTTTTCCTCCCAAATATTTGGGAGAAAATTGAGGGGTGCGTCTTAAAATCCGAATATAGCTTACCGGGAGGTGGAGAATCGGCGGGTGGCTGTCTGTGCACCTCTGTGTGCGGGCGGCCAGGTGTCTGTTGGGTCGTGCAGGACTGTCAGTGCGTGCGGGTGCCCGGGTGACTGTCAGTGCGGACGTCCCAGTGCCTGTCGGTGCGAGCGGGTGGCCGGGTGGCTGTGCGGACTGAGGTGGCTGTACTGCGGGTGTCCCAGTCTGTCCATGGTCCCGAGTTCAAGTGATGGCACCGGGAGTCAGCGCCTGTGCAGATGGAGCTCTTGGATGAGAGCTTTATCTACGCACACGCCGCTCCGGACACTGTTTCTTAGAAGCCCAGACCACGGACAGACTGGGACACTCGGCTGTACCACTGCAGCTTCCAATGCAACCACTAACCCGCCACTGATACCACTAACCCGCCACCGCCGCTGCCACCACTGACCCACTGCCAGCACAACCTCTGCCTCCTGTGACCCCACTCTGGTAAGACAGCACCGGAATATAAGACAGACCACATTTTTTTTACCTTTTTTTTATCTCTAAATTTTTGGTGCGTCTTATAATCCAGTGCGTCTTATATAACCGAAAATACGGTATAAACATTCAAATTTGGAAAATTACAAATATTTTATTTTTTGTAACAGTTCCCAAATTTTTATAAAAAAACCCCCCACAAAACACAGATTTAAATTTATTACTTACAAAAAGTACATCAGGAAAAACAATTCGCAAAACACATGGTATATGGTAAAATATTGACAAGGTGAAACATGTCAGATTAAAAAAAAATTGGGCTTGGTCACTAAAAGATTACAATTGTTTCTTCCCAGTGTGAGTTCTCTGATGTCCAACAAAGTTTGATTGAGTTCTAAAACTTTTCCCACATTCTGAACATGAAAATGGCTTCTCCTCTGTGTGAATTTTCTCATGTTTAACAAATTTTGATTTCTCTGTAAAACATTTCCCACATTCTGAACATGAAAATGACTTCTCTCCTGCGTGAATTTTCTCATGTCTAACAAGATGAGATTTGTAAATAAAACATTTCTCGCATTCTGAACATGAAAATGGCTTATTTCCTGTGTGATTTTGCTCATGTCTAGCTAGAGTTGATTTACATGTAAAAGATTTTCCACATTCTGAGCATGAAAATGGCTTCTCTCCTGTGTGAATTCTCTCATGTATAACAAGATGAGATTTGGAAATAAAACATTTCTCACACTCTGAGCATGAAAATGGCTTCTCTCCTATGTGAATGCTCTCATGTCTAATAAGAAGAGATTTTGAAGTAAAATATTTCTCACACTCTGAACATGAAAATGGTTTCTCTCCAGTGTGATTTCTTTCATGTATAACAAGATGAAATTTCGTAGTAAAACATTTTCCACATTCTGAACATGAAAATGGCTTATTTCCTGTGTGAATTCTCTCATGTTTAGCTAGACTTGATTTACTTGTAAAAGATTTTCCACATTCTGAGCATGAAAATGGCTTCTCTCCTGTGTGAATTCTCTCATGTATAACAAGATGAGATTTGGAAATAAAACATTTCTCACACTCTGAGCATGAAAATGGCTTCTCTCCTATGTGAATGCTCTCATGTCTAATAAGAAGAGATTTTGAAGTAAAATATTTCTCACACTCTGAACATGAAAATGGCTTCACTCCTGTGTGATTTATCTCATGTCTAACACGAAGAGATTTTGAAGTAAAAGATTTCTCGCACTCTGAACATGAAAATGGCTTCTCTCCTGTGTGAATTTTCTCATGTATAATAAGATTATATTTCTTAGTAAAATATTTTCCACATTCTGAGCATGAAAATGGCTTCTCTCCTGTGTGAATTTTCTCATGTTTAACAAGATCAGATTTCGCTGTAAAACATTTTCCACATTCTGAACATGAAAATGGCTTCTCGCCTGTGTGAATTCTCTCATGTATAACAAGATCAGATTTCGTAGTAAAACATTTTCCACATTCTGAACATGAAAATGGCTTCTCTCCTGTGTGAATTCTCTTATGTCTAACAAGTTTAGATTTTGTAATAAAACATTTCTCACATTCTGAGCATGAAAATGGCTTCACTCCTGTGTGAATTCTCTTATGTATAGCAAGATCAGATTTTGTAATAAAACATTTCTCACATTCTGAACATGAAAATGGCTTCTCGCCTGTGTGAATTCTCTCATGTATAACAAGATCAGATTTCGTAGTAAAACATTTTCCACATTCTGAACATGAAAATGGCTTCTCTCCTGTGTGAATTCTCTTATGTCTAACAAGTTTAGATTTTGTAATAAAACATTTCTCACATTCTGAGCATGAAAATGGCTTCACTCTTGTGTGAATTCTCTTATGTCTAGCAAGATCAGATTTTGTAATAAAACATTTCTCACATTCTGAACATGAATATGGCTTCTCTCCTGTGTGAATTCTCTTATGTTTAGCAAGATAAGATTTCGTAGTAAAAGATTTTCCACATTCTGAACATAACAGCTTCTTCCTTGTAGGAACTGTTTTATGTTCCACACTTCTATGACTTTTTTTTTGGTTAACAGTCTGTGATGAATTGGGAGATAGTAATTTAAAAGGATCAGGTGATAGATCTTTGGTGTGAAGGGTTGAGGTGTTGGCATGCTCTTCATATGTATCTTGATCTTGTGCAATGTCACAATTATCTGTCTTAAATTCAGAAGATATGGAATGTCTTTTCGAGCTCCTGGTACGGCCATCTGCCAAGAATAAAATTTGATTTTTGAACAAAATAAAACTTTTATTCATCTAATATATAAAGCTGTGTGTATGTGTATATGTATGTATGTATGTACAGTCAGGGCCAGAAATATTTGGACAGTGACACAAGTTTTGTTATTTTAGCTGTTTACAAAAACATGTTCAGAAATACAATTATATATATAATATGGGCTGAAAGTGCACACTCCCAGCTGCAATATGAGAGTTTTCACATCCAAATCGGAGAAAGGGTTTAGGAATCATAGCTCTGTAATGCATAGCCTCCTCTTTTTCAAGGGACCAAAAGTAATTGGACAAGGGACTCTAAGGGCTGCAATTAACTCTGAAGGCGTCTCCCTCGTTAACCTGTAATCAATGAAGTAGTTAAAAGGTCTGGGGTTGATTACAGGTGTGTGGTTTTGCATTTGGAAGCTGTTGCTGTGACCAGACAACATGCGGTCTAAGGAACTCTCAATTGAGGTGAAGCAGAACATCCTGAGGCTGAAAAAAAAGAAAAAATCCATCAGAGAGATAGCAGACATGCTTGGAGTAGCAAAATCAACAGTCGGGTACATTCTGAGAAAAAAGGAATTGACTGGTGAGCTTGGGAACTCAAAAAGGCCTGGGCGTCCACGGATGACAACAGTGGTGGATGATCGCCGCATACTTTCTTTGGTGAAGAAGAACCCGTTCACAACATCAACTGAAGTCCAGAACACTCTCAGTGAAGTAGGTGTATCTGTCTCTAAGTCAACAGTAAAGAGAAGACTCCATGAAAGTAAATACAAAGGGTTCACATCTAGATGCAAACCATTCATCAATTCCAAAAATAGACAGGCCAGAGTTAAATTTGCTGAAAAACACCTCATGAAGCCAGTTCAGTTCTGGAAAAGTATTCTATGGACAGATGAGACAAAGATCAACCTGTACCAGAATGATGGGAAGAAAAAAGTTTGGAGAAGAAAGGGAACGGCACATGATCCAAGGCACACCACATCCTCTGTAAAACATGGTGGAGGCAACGTGATGGCATGGGCATGCATGGCTTTCAATGGCACTGGGTCACTTGTGTTTATTGATGACATAACAGCAGACAAGAGTAGCCGGATGAATTCTGAAGTGTACCGGGATATACTTTCAGCCCAGATTCAGCCAAATGCCGCAAAGTTGATCGGACGGCGCTTCATAGTACAGATGGACAATGACCCCAAGCATACAGCCAAAGCTACCCAGGAGTTCATGAGTGCAAAAAAGTAAAACATTCTGCAATGGCCAAGTCAATCACCAGATCTTAACCCAATTGAGCATGCATTTCACTTGCTCAAATCCAGACTTAAGACGGAAAGACCCACAAACAAGCAAGACCTGAAGGCTGCGGCTGTAAAGGCCTGGCCAAGCATTAAGAAGGAGGAAACCTAGCGTTTGGTGATGTCCATGGGTTCCAGACTTAAGGCAGTGATTGCCTCCAAAGGATTCGCAACAAAATATTGAAAATAAAAATATTTTGTTTGGGTTTGGTTTATTTGTCCAATTACTTTTGACCTCCTAAAATGTGGAGTGTTTGTAAAGAAATGTGTACAATTCCTACAATTTCTATCAGATATTTTTGTTCAAACCTTCAAATTAAACGTTACAATCTGCACTTGAATTCTGTTGTAGAGGTTTCATTTCAAATCCAATGTGGTGGCATGCAGAGCCCAACTCGCGAAAATTGTGTCACTGTCCAAATATTTCTGGACCTAACTGTATATACTATAATACACTGCTTCAAACATGAAAAACAGACAACCCCAATAACATAATTTGAATTGGTTGTTTCTAATATAAAGGACCGTAGAGAGACCTACGCAAAGACATAAATATCCAACAAAAAATAGTGTACCACGATAAATAATGATAAAAACAATCTTTATTAAATATTACACAAACGTAAAAATTATACTCATAATAAGGTGGAAGGGACCCAACAGTGTGGTAAGCAACAAAAAAGGGGGAAAATCAATCACAGCCATGTCAAGGTAATTATATAAATTTACGATTACAGCAAGTGACTGGTCCAAAAATCACATAGCAATATAGAGCAATTATTAAAGAGCCAACACAATTGGAGGAAATAGTGCAGAAAGTTATGTATAATAATAAGCTGGGATCAAATACTTATGGGTGAAAGATGAAAGATAATAGAGTGATTATAACCAGCTACAGTGCTGGCCAAAAGTATTGGCACCCCTGCAATTCTGTCAGATAATACTCAGTTTCTTCCTGAAAATGATTGCAATCACAAATTCTTTGATATTATCTTCATTTAATTTGTCTTCAATGAAAAAAAAAAAATGTCAAAAAGCCAAATTGGATATAATTCCACACCAAAGATAAAAAAGGGGGAAGACAAAAGTATTGGCACTGTTTGAAAAATCATGTGATGCTTCTCTAATTTGTGTAATTAACATCACCTGTAACTTACCTGTGGCACCTAACAGGTGTTGGCAATAACTAAATCACACTTGCAGCCAGTTGACATGGATTAAAGTTGACTCAACCTCTGTCCTGTGTCCTTGTGTGTACCACATTGAGCATGGAGAAAAGAAAGAAGACCAAAAAACTGTCTGAGGACTTGAAAATCCAAATTGTGAGGAAGTATGAGCAATCTCAAGGCTACAAGTCCATCTCCAAAGACCTGTAAGTTCCTGTGTCTACGGTGCGCAGTGTCATCAAGAGGTTTAAAGACCATGGCACTGTGGCTAACCTCTCTAGATGTGGAAGGAAAAGAAAAATTGACGAGATATTTCAACGCAAGATTGTGCGGATGGTGGATAAAGAACCTCGACTAACATCCAAACAAGTTCAAGCTACCCTGCAGTCCGAGGGTACAACAGTGTCAACCCGTACTATCCGTAGGCGTCTGAATGAAAAGGGTCTGTATGGTAGGATACCCAGGAAGACCTCACTTCTTACTCCGAGACATAAAAAAGCCAACCTGGAGTTTGTCAAATCTTACCTGAGAAAGCCTAAAACGTTTGGAAGAATGGTCTCTGGTCAGATGAGACAAAAGTAGAGCTTTTTTGGGAAAAGCCATCAACATAGAGTTTACAGGAAAAAAAAGAGGCATTCAAAGAAAAGAACACGGTCCCTACAGTCAAACATGGCGGAGGTTCTCTGATGTTTTGGGGTTGCTTTGCTGCCTCTGGCACTGAACTGCTTGACCGGGTGCATGGCATTATGAAGTCTTGAGACTACCAACAAATTTTGCAGCATAATGTAGGGCCCAGTTTGAGAAAGCTGGGTCTTCCTCAGAGGTCATGGGTCTTCCATCAGGACAATGACCCAAAACACACTTCAAAAAGCACTAGAAAATGGTTTGAGAGAAAGCACTGGAGACTACTAAAGTGGCCAGCAATGAGTCCAGACCTGAATCCCATAGAACACCTGTGGAGAGATCTCAAAATGGCAGTTTGGAGAAGGCACCCTTCACATCTCAGGGACCTGGAGCAGTTTGCCAAAGAAGAATGGTCTAAAATTTCAGCAGAGCATTGTAAGAAACTCATTGATGGTTACCGGAAGCTGTTGTTTGCAGTTATTTTGGCTAAAGGTTGTGCAACCAAGTATTAGGCTAAGGGTGCCAATACTTTTGTCTGGCCTATTTTTTGGAGTTTTGTGTGAAATGATCAATGATTTGAGTTTTGTTTCATTCTCTTTTGTGTTTTTTCATTGCAAGCAAAATAAATGAAGATAATAATACCAAAGAATTTATGATTGCAATCATTTTCAAGAAGAAACTAAGTATTATCTGACAGAATTGCAGGGGTGCCAATACTTTTGGCGAGCACTGTATAACCAATGTATAAAAAATGTATGAACCTAGTTATTGTATACCAGCACGGTGGCTCAGTGGTTAGTGTGGCGCCCCAACACCTGGTTGCCACAACAGTGTTGCCCCCTCAAAAGGGTTAATACTGAGCCTGCAGGTAATTGGGGAAATCATTGGCCAGTAGGTACCCACATCCAACGCAGTTTCTCCCTCAGGCCAGCAGAGGGAGCTCTGAACCTGGAGTTCCAGGGAGCGTTCCTCAAGCCTGACCTGAGGGAGGAGTTAGTGTTCAGTCTGTCAGGAGAGTTTGGAGAGTGAAGACGCAGAGTAGTGCTGTCCTGTGAGCTGGGGCTTGGAGCTGGAATAGCTTGGCCCAGTAAAGCGGGATTGGCAGAGAGGCACAGAAGAGAATTAGACATCGGAGTCTGTGGTTGCCAGGGTGTAAAACCCTTACCTGGAAGCCGAATCCGGAGGGCAGGAGAGCTGCAAGCCCCTGGCCCATTGGCAACCTGAAGGTACAGCTGCATCACCAGGGCCCGGTGTGGACTCCAGCAGAGAAGCACCAGAGAGGGCCTGCACAGCCTACCACACAGGGAGAGGGACATACCACCGGTCCCAGCAGCAAGAGGGCCATTGCTAATTCAGAGTACAGGGTCCTAGGAAAGCAAAGGAAGAACAGGGAGTAGGCCTCATACTCAGCTGGCCAAAAAGATCACCCCAGTTATTTCCAGGCCGGCCGGAGCCCTCTACCACCTGTAACGGTCTCCCAGGACTAACCGTTTACCCAGTAAAAGAGGAGAAGGTAAAGAGACTGTTGTTTGTGTCCGGTCCTTTCACCGCCCTATCGGCTCTGCACTACACCGCAACTACACCGACACTTACAAGCACCAACCGGTGCCCCGGGGTCCAGCTCCACCTGTGGGCAGCAGTACCACCATTGCTGCCGTTCCATCACCCCCGGAGGCCCTTATCCAGCAGCGGCGGCTCAATAGCCGCATACCACAGGTGGCGTCACGTATCTAAAACGTTAAGCACCCCCACTGAAGCCATATTAATTGACCCCACCAGGGTCACGGAGACGGGCCCGCCACCACTGACTACCCCCAGACTAGTCCGGCCCGGCACCGGATGTCCCATAGCCCTGGGGTGGGCGAGTCATTAGCACTGCAGTCTTGCAGCGCTGGAGTCCTTGGTTCAAATCCCACCAAGGACACTATCTATAAGGAGTTTGTATGTTCTCCCTGTGTTTGCCTGGGTTTCCTTTCGGGTACTCCAGTTTTCCTCCCACACTCCAAAAAAACCCCAAAAAACATACTGATAGGGAACTTAGATTGTGAGCCCCGATGCGGACAGTGTTGCCATTGTATGTAAAGCGTAGTGGAATTAATAGCGCTATATAAATGAATAAATATTATTATTATTATTATAACACCACACAATGTTCTTGCACAATCCCAAGACCTATGCAAACATACACTAAAGCTACCAAAAGTATAAATGAACTGTACCAATTTGAAAAAAACAAACAAACAAACAAAAAAACACATTTTGCACTGTCCCTCATCAAGTAACAAAAGGCTATAAAACCAAAGATTCTATGATATGTAGATTCCACACAATAATTTAGTAACCACCAGTGCATGTTCCCTAATGCATAATAAACTTGGTACTCAGGTTGTCATTCACACCAATTGCGAAACAATATATTCACGTTAAACCACGTGTATTGTAGCATGTGAATCAAAACAGAACTACCCCGCAATGTATCACAAGTATCTAACTGCAATGAGTTTCATCATAATAACCTTTACCTGACAGTGCTGGGGACCCCCGCTCTCCCAAGCGTCTTTGGTTTTAAAGCCTTTTGTTACTTGATGAGGGACAGTGCAATATGTGGTTTTTTTTTCAAATTGGTACAGTTCATTTATATTTGTAGCTTGAATGTATGTTTACATAGGCCTTGGGATTGTGCAAGAACATTGTGTGGTGTTATAGACCAGTATACAGATAATTAGATTCATACATTTTTTTATACATAGGTTATAACTGGATATAATCACTATTATCTTTCATCTTTCACCCATAAGTATTTGATCCCAGCTTATTATTACACATAATAACTTTGCACTATTTCCTCCAATTGTGTTGGCTCTTTAATAATTGCTCTATATTGCTATGTGATTTTTGGACCAGTCGCTTACTGTAATCGTAAATGTACGAGTAATTACCTTGACATGGCTGTGGTTGATTTTCCCCCTTTTTTGTTGTTTACTGCACTGTTGGGTCCCTTCCACCTTATTATGAGTATGATTTTTATGTTTGTGTAATATTTAATAAAGATTGTCTTTAGCATTATTGATCGTGGTACGCTATTTTTTGTTGGATATGTATGTATGTCCGCTAAAGGAATCCGCAAAGTCGCTTTTACGATCATGAAATTTTGTGCAGACAACCCATTTGACTCAAGGAATGTAATAGACTATGTTTTGACGGGAAAATTTAACCCCACACTTTACAGTTACTCTCCAAAAAACCTGCCTCCATTAAAGTCAATGGAGCTGGGAGCTACAGGTCATTAATAGGAGCGCTGATTGGTTGCTATAGGCAACAAAGGACATTCTTAGTATAAAAAGCTTATGTGTGAGGTAATATGATTTCTGTGGAGAGACAGACACGGGCTCAGACAGACAGGCGGACACAGGCACAGATAGGCGGGTGGACACAGGCACAGACAGGCACAGGCACAGACAGGCACAGGCACAGATTGCACAAAGTTGGTTTTACTAATGTTCATTCCCAATCTTTGGCCAGTGAACATATAAAGGGACAGGTAAAACATTTGTCATTGATCGCATATTTTATATGAGCACAAAAATTATGGCTGTCAGCAATGTATCATCCCCTTTGTGTAAAGAGAGGATGTTCTTCAATAATACAAAAAGGCATGAGAGAACGGAAACAAACTGTCATTGCTACATAAAAATTAAAGGTAAACCCCAAATAACTTTATATATCAATCAGTGTCTGTTGATGAAATTAAATGCTCTTTACAGCCGCTCACTTTCAGTCTTCAGGGGAAGTAGGAGGCTGTAGTAGTCACCTGTCTCTGAGCTGTGACTGTTACAGTTTCATGCCCCACCTCAATGGCTGGACGCAAGTGGCTACAGGGAAGATATAACTTCATTTTCTCCCGACAGACTCACTCCTAGTAAAACAGCCCAACATCATTTCTTTACAATTTACCTTCAAATTACTACCATATTTGTATGTAAATGTAGATGAGAGGCTTTCTTTAAGAACCAAAATTTGCCTGTGTAATGGATCCTTAAGGCCCCATCACACGGGACGATATATCGTGCGATCGCATCCGTCCCCGTCGTTTGTGCTTCACGGGCAATTTGTTGCCCGTGTCGCACAAAGTCGTTTACCCCCGTCACACGTACTTATCTCCCGAACGGCCTCGCTGTGGGCTGCGAACATCCTCTTTCTGAAGTGGGAGGGATGTTTGGCGCCACAGCGACGTCACACATCGGCCGCCCAATAAAAGCGGAGGGGTGGAGATGAGCGGGACGTAACATCCCGCCCACCTCCTTCCTTCCGCATTGCCGAAGCTGTGTTCGTTGCTCCCGGGGTGTCACACAGAGCGATGTTTGCTGCCTCGGGAACGACGAACAACCTGCATCTAGAAATGTGACCGACTTTATGAAAATGAACAACGTGTCAACGAGCAACGATAAGGTAGTTTTGCTCGTTCACAGTCGCTCGTAGCTGTGACACGCTGCGATATCTCGAACGATGCCGGATGTGCATCACGGAATCCGTGACCCTGACGACATATTACCCGATATATCGTAGCGTGTGACACCGCCTTTAGGCCAAATTCCAACGTTCAGTATTTGGTTAGTATTTTACATCAGTATTTGAAAGCAAAACTCAGGAGTAGAACAATCAGATGAAAAGTATAATAAAAACACGGGCACCACTTCTGCACTTTTCACCCAGTCTTTGTTTTATCTTACGAATACTGATGTTAAATAGGGATGAGTGCAGCCAATTAACAAGGAATATTACATGCGGAAGTTGCCTGTACACTGCTGTGAACAATAAAGAAAATAAATAAATGACGTGGGTTCCACCTACTTTTGATAACCAGCCATGGTAAAGCAGGTAGCTGGGGCTGGTATTATCAAGGTCGGAAGGCCCATGGTTATTTGGCCCTCCCAGCCTGAAAATAGCAGCCCGCAGCCACCCCAGAAATGGCGCACTCAGTAGAGGTACAATTCTGTTGCTTTGCCCAGCTTTTCCCGATTGCCCTGGTGCAGTGGCAATCAGGGTAATACGTTTGAGGTTGATGTAAAGCTGTGAATTGACATCTGGAATCAAGCTATCCATTGCTAACCTCAGTAATGGATAGGTGTCTATCAGACACCCTCATTACTACCCCAGCAAGCATAGTTTAGAAAAAACAAAACAAACACAGAAGCAGGGAAAGAAAAAGTTGTTTTGAATAGACTCCCCACATGCCCTCGTTCATCAATTTATTAATAAAAAAAATATTCTTGAAGTTCCAACGTAATCAAAAGAGTAATGTCCCATGATGTCCATCAGTTCCTATGGAGCTTAGTTCTACGAATGTTTTCAAAACAAGGCTCCATAGGTCATTGCCGGTCAGTCGGCAGCAAGGAATTTCTCACGGAGCGGTGATATCACTAAGTTACTGACGTCACTGCTCATGAGAAATTCCGTGCTGCATCGTTCTGAGAATGCAGTTCCATAGCAATTGATGGGGTTGTGGGACATTACTCTATTGGATGACAATTAATAAATTGGTGAACGATGGAGTCTTTAACCAAATTAGTGACATCACTCACATGAGTTGCGGTCAGAGCTTGAGTCCTCCACCTGTGACCGCACTCCCCTCCTCCCCTATCAGTGTTAAAGGGCTGGCGGGATGCAGGGCATGGCCCAACACTTTAAATCAGAGTGTGTCAGGTCACCAGATGTCATACCGTGGGAACCCGGGTTTGAACTCTGAGTGACGTCACTGCTGCCAGCCAAGTCCCCCTAGTCACTGTTTCCCAGAGCCATGAGAGATCGGACATGTTTTCTGTCTCTACAGGCTCGGATGTAGCAGAGTTGGGGCAGTCATGGGACGTCATGTGGATTACGGCAAAACCTCAAGGGTCTTTTTGGGGTTAATAAAGGGGGGAAGAGGGTACCGTATCTTATTTCAAATAAAAGATTTATCTCTGTGTTTGTGTTTATTTATTTTTACTTTTAGGATTAGTGATGGGGGATTCACATAGGCCCCTACCCATCACTAATTCTGGGCCTGGATGACAGTTGTGCACTGCCATTAATCGATATTACTCCGATTGTCACCGCACCAGGGCAATCAGAAAGAGCAGGGTAAAGCGCCGAGCTTGTTGCATCTAATGGGTGCAACAATTCCAGGGTGTCTGTAGGCTGCCATTCTTAGCATGGGGGGTCCGAATAACCATGGGACTTCCCCAGGTTGAGAATACCAGCCCCAAGTGGTTGGGCTTTATCATGGCTGAGTATCAAAATTGGGGGAACCGCATGATGTTTTTCTAAATTATTTATTTAAATAATTAAAAAAAAACTGCATGTGGTTCCTCTTATTTTGATGCACAGCCAAGATAAGCGCAGGGCTGGAGGCTGCAGCCTGTTGCCGTGTGCTTTATCTGTGCTGGGTACCATAATATGGGGACCCCTACACCAATTGTTTTATTTTATTTATTTTTGCACCGGGATACTGACCTGCAGACAGTACCTGTGATTGGTTGCAGTCAGACGCTGTCACACAGACTGGAGGTGTGTCTGACTGCAACCAATCACAGGCGCCAGGACGGCCGGTGAGTGGGGAAAGCAGTGCATATGGATGAGCAATGATGAGCTGCCCAGGAAGTGAAGGAGAGGTCACCAAAGCCGTGCGGGATCCTTCGCATTTATGAAGCACTTGCTTCATTTTTATTTTCTTTAGTTTTCCCTTATTTATTTATTTTTTTCTAATTTCCCCAGTGCCGGATCTGGATCAATATGTGGAGTCCCGGGCCCGGGTCTGGCACCCGGGCACCTTTTAAACCGCGCAGATCCAGACTTTTACATTCCGGGTCCGCCCATCACTAGTGGCGACTCCTCCCCGGGGCAGTTACCTGTAGGATCGTCCTCTTTGCATCGCTCACCATCCCGTACATCACTTTCTCCTTTTGCCATTATGACTTCAGCATTGATATTTTTCAGATCTTTACTCGGATTTCAAAGCTGTGAAAGTAATAATATAATAGTCAGAGATACAAGGAAAACACAAGTGGAATGTTCTAGATGGATGCTTTTACTACTCACTCATGTGGCACCTGAGCTGCTTATTGATTCTATCATCTCCACCTTCTCTATCACTAAGTGCTGCCCACAGAGTCAGTACAGCAGCGAAAGGAGCAGACGTCACTGGAGCAGGGTCCAGACAACATCACGACACAGTGATTTCCTATATTAGACCTTGTGCGCACTAGACGGAATTTCCCGCGGATTACCCGCGGATTTGCTGCATGTTTCACTGCAGAATATGTTCATAACATCTCTGCAGTGATTCACCAGCAAATCCTATGGGAAAAAAAATCCTGCGCGCACTAGGCGCTTTTTGACAGCTGCATGTTTTGCTGCGGGATTCCCGCAGCAAAAACAATTGCATGTCACTTCTTTTCTGTAGATAGCTGCGGGACTAGCTACCGGAGGAATCTCCAGTAATGCCAGGCCTGGATTCAGTTACCTGCACTGAACTCCGGAGCTGTCACCTGAGCTCTGGAGTGCAGCCTAGACTAAACTGCGAGCGCCGAGTGATTGATTCCCTGGCGATTGCAGTTTAGTTCAGGCCGAGCTGATCTCCGGAGCTCAGGTGACAGCTGTAGAGAGGCCGGGCTGATTAGCCCGGCCTGAACTAAACGGCAATCGCCGGGGAATCAATCACTCGGCGCTCACAGTTTAGTCTAGGCTGCACTCCGGAGCTCAGGTTGGAGCTCCGGAGTTCAGTGCATGTAACCGCGGCCAGGCCTGGCATTACTGGAGATTTCTCCAGTAGCCAGTCCGACGCTGGATGCGGCA
Source organism: Anomaloglossus baeobatrachus (assembly GCF_048569485.1). Classification (NCBI taxonomy): domain Eukaryota; kingdom Metazoa; phylum Chordata; class Amphibia; order Anura; family Aromobatidae; genus Anomaloglossus; species Anomaloglossus baeobatrachus. The sequence goes on from NC_134359.1 coordinate 248,539,915, forward strand.
TTTCAGCAACAAATCTGGACAAAATCCGCAGCAAAACCACAAGCGGATTTGGATGCGGATTTCGGTGCGGTATTTTCCCGCAGGTGCGGAAATCTTACTGAGCCTCCGGAATTTTCTTAAGAAAATTCCTTTTTCTAGTGCACACAGGGCCTTATATTGTATTCACATTTTAGACACCTCATGATGGACAGGATCTTCTCTGTGACGTAGGTACGACTATTTGGGGTCATTGCCACTATATAGCTCAATTTCACACTCTCCCCACATTCAGGCTACAGATCATACACATGTGCCCTCAACCAGTCCACACACCCAGGATCACGTATTATACCACCACTTACCGAAAAGGCAGTAAGTTCCATTGTCGCACACACAATGTACTCACTGCCCGCAGGCCATACACAAGTCACATGTACAATGTACCACCTACTCTCTAAGCTTCCTTAGGCAACAATATTAAAATTTTAGTCTTCAATAAACAAAACGTACAGTGCTAAACCCCTGTAAGACACACCATTATCACAAACAATATAAATATCTAATGACAAAGATACTGAACAATAACATCACAAAATATTGTCAGTGACAACATCAATATCACACGATAAAAATATCACACAACAGCAATATCCCTATGTAGATTCTAGGGGAAAGCTCAGCAACAAGTGTAAAAAAAGAAATTATTTTTTCTCCCGAATCTAAGGTGCAGTATAAAACTGATAAAACAAATCACAAAATAATCATCAATAACAATACTCTCAACCCAATGATTAGCAATGATGGAGAACCATTGATATAGTTACCGGCCAGAACTCTGTTCCTCCTATCCTTTGAAGGGATTCCTCTGCTATGGTCTCCTCTCTGGAGATGTCTTCTCCTCTCCTTCCTTTTGTCTCTGCTCCTCCTGTGTCAGGTTTGGGATTTTATACCCCATCTGTGACATCAGCTGTACATCTCCCCCACCAACCTGGAGACACTATGTCTCACCTTGTGAACAAAGAACTGTATTCATCAATCTGTTCTTTCCCTACAATCTGCTGTTAAAGGATAATGAAATGCTGATTATTCTCTGTTGACCCTGTATTTAAATTACATGGAGACTCTTTGGCAGGTGCTAACCCCCTAATGGCTGGAATACAATGGGAATTTCTTGTGGACTCAGGAGCCTTTGTACTTTAAGATGCCACAAGCATTCATATGGAGCATCCTGATTACCACTTCTTAATGTTCCCTGAGAATTTAAACTCTAAACAACCAGAACCAATATATATATCGAGGTAATTTACTTGAAACACCAAATCAAAAAGACCTCTTGTAAAAAAATATCTTTTAAATTAGATGAAAATATTTTCCATGCAAATATACAATTATGACAACATGGACACTGAAGGACAAAGGTCCAGTCACACTAAGCAACTTACCAGCGATCCCAACAACGATAGGGATCGCTGGTAAGTTGCTAGGAGGTTGCTGGTGAGCTGTCACACTGCGACGCTCCAGCGATCCCACCAGCAACCTGACCTGGCAGGGATCGCTGGAGCGTGGCTACACGAGTTGCTGGTGAGCTCACCAGCAACCAGTGACCAGCCCCCAGTCTCCTAGTTACAGCACACATCAGGTTAATTAACCTGATGTGTGCTGCAGCTAAATGTGCACAGAGCAGGGAGCAGCGCACACTGCTTAGCGCTGGCTCCCTGCTCTCCTAGTTACAGCACACATCGGGTTAATTACCTGATGTGTGCTGCAGCTAAATGTGCACAGAGCAGGAGCCGGCACTGACAGTGAGAGCGGAGGAGGCTGGTATCAAAGGTAAATATCGGGTAACCAAGGACAGGGCTTCTTGGTTACCCGATGTTTACATTGGTTACCAGCCTCAGCAGAAGCCGGCTCCTGCTCACTGCACATTAGTTGTTGCTGTCTCGCTGTCACACACAGCGATCTGTGCTTCACAGCAGGACAGCAACAACTAAAAAATGGCCCAGGACATTCAGCAACAACCAACGACCTCACAGCAGGGGCCGGGTTGTTGCTGGATGTCACACACAGCAACATCGCTAGCAACGTCACAAAAGTTGTTCGTTACCAGCGATGTTGCTAGCGATGTTGCTTAGTGTGACGGGGCCTTAAGACACACATTAACCTCAAAAGTGAGAGATAGGGAAATCGGACCCAGAAAAGTTGATCAGTTGAGTCAGATAGGCCAGGTCGTCAACCTACCTAAATGCACCCTTAATTCCCATTCCTAACAACGGAGGGCACCATAATTTTTGGGTATCCCCCGTTCAACAGCGGCTGTCTCTAAAAATAGCCCTTATCTCCACTATTCAGGGTCACCACCACCACTATACAAGTGCCTAAAGTGTGAGTAAACACAGCAACACAGACATTACAAACAAAACTGAACCGTCAACCCCGTTACTACGGTCCAAGCATATATAGTATGGCTGTAATCCCCAGATGATGGGGCAATATAGGGCAATCATAAATAGGTACATAATTCATACTGTATATAATCAGGTTAGATTACCGCTAAGGAATTTGACAAAAAAATCCTTAAGCTCTCCAGATTCATTTCACTCCTAAATGGGAGCGGTGTATTAACATCTCCACGCCATAGTGCGGGACATCTGGCTGTACCCCAGGTTGGTCTTTCCCAGGCAGAAGAAGGCCACAGGCTTTATCAGGAGAAATCTGATTGAGAGAATATCAAGGGGTTATGGAATAACTGCTTCCCTTATGGAACCCTTGGAGTGATTCATGTTTAGTATTCTGTCGGTTGGGGTCATTGTAAACCTATCTCTTAAGGTGACTTGTATACATAAATTCGCCTGTTATCTCGCGTTATCAAACATACCCTGAGGGAAAAATTAACAACGCCACAACAGGAAATCTAAGTTTGTAAATTAAGGTCAGGGTGGCTGCCTACTATTATATATGACCAGGAGGCTTCTTGGAATTTTCACTATCAGAAAATTTCTCTAACCTTATCAAGCAAGACAGAGTTGTAGACTTTGTCAATCTATATCAAACAATTTTCCAAAAAATCCCCTGACGATCCCCCATTTATTGTTAGAAAGGGGTGAAACCATAGGGAGAGCTTAAGGATTTTTTTGTCAAATCCCTTAGCAATGATCTAACTTGATTATATACAGTATGAATTATGTACCTATTTATGATTGCCTTATATTGTTATGGTAATCGTCATCTGGGGATTACAGCCATACTGTATGTCCTTGGACTGTAGTAACGGGGTTGACGGTTCAGTTTTGTATGTAATATCTGTGTTGCTGTGTTCACTCATGCTTTAGGCACTTGTTAAGAGCAGTGCTAGTGGTGACCCCGAATAGTAGAGATAAGGGTTATTTTTAGGGACAGCCGCCGTTGAATGTGGGATACCCAAAAATAATGGTGCCCTCCGTTGTTAGAAAGGGGAATTAAGGGTGCATTTAGGTAGGCCCGGTCCTCAACCTATCTGACTCAACTGAACAACTTTTCTGGACCCGATTTCCCTATCTCTCACTTTTGAGGTTAATGTGTGTCTTCCCTTGCACTAACACCAGTTTGTCCTTCAGTGTCCATGTTGTTATTATAATTGTATATTTGCATGGAAAATATTTTTATCTAATGGAATGATTTAATAAAGGATATTTTTACAAGAGGTCTTTTTGATTTGGTGTTCCTTGAGAAATTGACCTAAGACCTAGTGATTATAGAAGCCACATTCACACAGCCGAGATAAGCGTAGGGCTGGGGGCTGAAGCCTGTAGCCATATGCTTTATCTGTGCTGGGTATCATAATATAGGGGGACCCTATGTGACTTTATTTTTATAGACAAAAATTTATGTTGTTTATGTTGTCTGCTGTAAACACAGATTAAAAGTTTGCCTACCACCAAGTCGAGTTGCCGCTTCATTCTCCTTCTTGGATTTATTTATTTTTATACCACGATAGTGACCCGCAGACAGCGTCTGTGATTGCAAGCAGTCAGAAGCTGTCAAAATGGCTGGGGGCGCATCTGACTGCAACCAGTCACAGATGCCAGGACTGCGGGTGAGCGGGGGAAGCAGTGAATATGGATGAGCAATAATAAGTGGCCCCGGAAGAAGACTGAGAGGTGTAGAAGCAATTACAGCCACGTCGGAGACTCAGTAAAGGTTCATTCAGACTACTGTGGCGCCCCTGAGGCTTCCGTCGCCACAGGTCATTGCACCCCATCCAGCGGTGTGATGCCCCATTCTGAGAGAGGAAGAGAGTGAACTCCGGTCCCCTGGTAAATCCACACTACACCCATTGTTAGGTACATACTGGGACCAGGGAAAGTGGCAGGCAACCCTCCCATGCTGCATGCTGAGAGGGGCCGTAAGACCCATCCCTGCTCCCATAGGGTGGTAGCTTAGCAACTGGGGAGGTGGGAGGAGCCATCTGAGAGCAGACACAGAGAGGAAGGTCAAGTTTAGTTAGTCTACCTCAGAGAGTGAGAGAGTGAGGAGCCAGCATGTAGTTGGAGAAGAAGAACGAGAGAAAGGAGGGAGGAGGAGGCCTGCTGGAGGCAGGCAAGGAGGAGAAAAGAAAGAAAAGAAAGAAAGAAATCTCCAAGTCAGACAGGATCAGAGAAACAGAAGGAGACGCTTCCTGGTGAAGATCCTGGGACCCAGAGGTCCAGGTGACACCACGCAGAGACAGAAGGAGTCGCAGGGCCACGGGTAGTCCTAGAGGTACCACGAGCAGTCCTAGAGGTACCAAGGAGAGGGCCTAGAGGCGCCACGGGTAGTTGTAGGCTGCGGTGGCCTGTTCCACATTAACATCGGTGGAGGGATCAAGCTGCGACAGGGGACGGTCCCTAGAGACTGGAGGAGTGCAAAATCATCTCCAAACAGTAAAAACCGAGGCCCAGGGAACGTTGTAAACTCCCAGGGCCAGAACCCATAGCAGACTTCCAGAAAAGGGGTAATCAGCCGACAGGTGACCCCCCAGCCTGGAGGCTGTAGTGGAGGCCAAGCCAGGTCCATCCTAACAAAGGCAAGGCTAAGGAAGACAGCAGAAGAAAGAGACACTAAGAGAAGGGTACTGGCTTTCACTCCCAGAATCACCCAGAAACGGCGGAGGTCCCTAACAGTGGTCCCAGCAGTCCAAGGGTCCCTACAGCTGTGACAAGAACTGTGAGTAAAGAACTTGAAACTGCACCCTTGGAGTTGTCTCTGTTATTTCAGCTGCATAGACTTTCACAAGCACCAACTGTGCCCCGGGCATTGCTCCACCTGTGGGGAGCAGTACCACCATTGCTGCCATATCATCCCCCGGAGGCCTCATACAGCAGCGGCGGCTTAATAGCCGCATACCACAGGTGGCGTCACGAACACAAACTTTATTCACCTAGCCACTTAGTCTACTGACACCCACCAGGGCCACGGAGCCGGGCCCAGCCACCACTGACTACCACCGGACTAGTCCGGCCCGGCACCGGGTGTCCCATAGCCCTGGGGTGGGCGAGTCACTACCGTTCCATTTTTCCTGGTCAGTTCCTTTTTTTGCTGACCTACTGACAAGACCATCTTTTCAATGAGTTTTGTGTAAGATCAGATGGCACACGGAAGCACTTCCGTGTGCCATCAGTTCCTACAAAAAAAAACCACATCGGTGTCTGTATGTCCTTTTCGTTATTATGGAATATGCCCTATTCTGTTCTGTAATTGCGGACTGTGACACAATACAAGTCAATGGGTTTGCAAAATCCCCGGAAGCCACACGGAAGGATCTCCGTGTGGCTTCCGTCGATCGGTGCCTCTGCAGTATAAGTCCCACTTCCTTGCCAGCCTCACAGCTGCTCGTACAGCAGTGTGTCAGCATCTGCTCACAGACCAGTGTGTGAGCAGCTGTGGGGATGACAAGCTCTGTCATCAGGAGGTTAGCTAAGTTCATTACCTGCGGTGATGAAGTCCGTTGTACTCCTGACGTCAGCGCTCGTCTCTAAATTCCATGCCCACAGTGATATCACCGCAAGTCTCGCAAGCGGCCCGAGACTGTGACTAGTAGTAACATCACGGGCTCACGTGATACTTCGCTTGACAATGCGGCGGTCATTGAACTCAGGTAATGTACCTAGCTAACCTCATGACGTCGGCGTCGCTATGTCCTGCAGTGACCTGGCCTGACTCAATGATGTTAGCTCAGGTCACTACACTGCTCTCCCAGCCAATGGGGAACCTTCAATTGGCAGTTTAAGATTCACAAATGTATAAAATTACATTAAAATAGAATTATGAAAAAAAGTGTCAAAAAATATATTTTTAAAAAACATTCATATGTGTCGTTAAATATTTCTTTAAATAAAATAATTGTAACAATGAAAACAGTATTTGTGTCACTGAATAAATAGAAGTTCACATGTACTAAAATAATAATAATAATATAGTGCTATTAATTCCATCGTGCTTTACATACATCAGCAACACTGTTCCCATTGGGCCTCACAATCTAAGGTCCCTATCAGTTTGTTTTTGGAGTGTGGGCAGACACTAGAGAACCCACGCAAAGATGAGGAGAACATACACACTCTTTGCAGATGTTGTCCCTGGCAGGATTTGAACCCAGGACCTCAGCGCTGCAAGACTGCACTACTAACCACTAAGCGACCGTGCTGCCTATACTCACTTCTGGTGTGACCGTGGTTCTAGTGATGCCTGATTCCTGGGGTCCACATGACATTTTTATGACATGTGAGCCCCGCGACCAATCTGCGCTAGGCATCTCTCTCCCCACCATTTCAATATTTGAGCAGAATATGAGCCCAGCTCTGATTTCCTGCTCAAAATGTTGGGCAGAAGGAAGCCGGCACTGATTGATCGCAGGGCCCTTGGAACGCGACTTCAGACGTCACTGGAAACGCAACCACACTGGAGAGGAGTATAGGCTTATTTATTTTTACGGGGGTGAAAAAGGGGAATGAGCAGGGGTTGTTAAAGTAGTGGACAACCCCTTTCATTTTACTGCATTTGTCACTATACAATATCTCTCTTGCCGCACATATACATATCACCTTGCCACCTGGTCAACTTATTTGGATTAGGATGAGCAAGGTCACCACACACTTTCCTCTCAGGTTTTCCCTCATCTGAATGCGTCTGAATGTATGAGTGGTGACATCAGCGAGTTCACCTGATGTCACAGCTGGGGTTCCCACGGTACCTCAGCTGTGATCAAGTCAATGAACTCAATGCCGGATTACCGAATTAGATGTTGTGCACACATTGAGTGGTTGCAGACATGTCTGTATCATCTGGCAAAAAACTCACGAAAACTTCAAAGGGTGCTTTACACGCTGCGACATCGCTAGCGTTTGCACCCGCCCTCCTCATATGTGCGACATTTGGTGATCGTTGCCGTAGCGAACATTATCGCTACGGCAGCGTCACACACACATACCTTGTCAGCAACGTCGCTGTGACCGCCGAACAATCCCTCCCTCAAGGGGGAGGTGCGTTCGGCGTCATAGCGACGTCACTGCGGCGTCACATGGCAGCCGTCCAATAGAAGCGGAGGGGCGGAGATGAGCGGGACGTAACATCCCGCCCACCTTCCTTCCTTCCGCATTGCCGGTGGAGGCAGGTAAGGAGATGTTCGTCGCTTCTGCGGTGTCACACATAGCGATGTGTGCTGCCGCAGGAATGACGAACAACATCGCTACGTACGAGACAACGATTTCTGGTTTTTGGACGACCTCTCCAAAACCAACGATTTTTGTCTGTTTTGCAATCATTTAAGGACGCTTGTATGTGTTACACGCTGTGATGTTGCTAACGGCGCCGGATTTGCGTCACAAACACCGTGATCCCGACGACAAATCGTTAGCGATATCGCAGCGTGTAAAGCCCCTTCAAGAGTTTTATATGCGGTTTTGGTGCCGTTCTTGTCAGGAGATACAGATTTGGCTCAGAAATGTCTGCAACTAAATTCTCAATGTGTGCATATCGCCTAATCCGGTGATCTGACACCGAGTTCAATATATTCACCTGATGTCACAGCTGGGGTACCATGGAGAACTGACCTGAGGTGAACTCATTGAACTTAATGAGCTCACCTCAGGTGAAGTCATTTAACTCAATACTACAATATCGGATTAGGCAATATGGACAAATTGAGTATTTGGCTGCAGAAATTTCTGCACCAAATCTGCATCTCCTGCCAAAAACACGGTGCAGTTTTAATGTGTTTGTAGTACGTTTTTTGCCAGAAGATGTAGAATTGGTGTGGAAATGTCTGTAATCAAAGACTCAACATGTGCACGCAGTGTATTCCGGTAATCCAGCATTCAATGGTACAATGAGTTCACCTGAGGTGAGGTCATTGCGTTTAATGAGTTCACCTCAGGTCAGTTCACTATGCGAACCTCCAGCTGTGAAGTCAAGTGAACTCACTGATATCACCGCTCACAGCTGTGGCTCAGTCAGTGTGTCCTTGACGGCCACAGTGAGTGGTAATGATTTCTAATGTGATCATTGTGAGAAGGTGACCGGTGATATTGTTAATGGGCGGTATGTACCACAAACCTGACGTTCTGTTGTGGTACCTGTAGTACCACAGCTTTGTATCATAATATCCACTGGGTCAGGCTTGCAGGTGGCTGGAGAGATGGGCGAGTATGGCCACCTACGTACCCCCGCCCATGGGTGTGTTTAACATGTGGCTGACTGGTCACATGTCAGGTATAATGGAGTCTCATTTTTGCAGATGGACAGAGTGTGTGCAGCACATGGGAACAGTGTGCTGAAGGTCTCAGTCTGGGAAAAGACTGGAGAGGACTACACTGGCAGGAGCCAAGTCAATCCGGGTAAGGACTGTGAAAAGACACAGCCAGGCTGGAGCGTCCGGTGGCTGCAGGAATTAATGAGGTGAATACACTGGCAGGAGCTAGTGTGGGGAAGGCTGAAATACTTCCACATGGACTTGTAAATGGACTGGAAGCGGAGTTTATTTTGCCTTTAAGCCAGGAAAGGCTTGTTTATGTTTAAGACCAGATTATGCATGGAGTGTTTTAAATAAACTGACAGACAGGGACTGTTATCTGTGTTGCCTAAGCTACCTCGTATCACTGCGAGTGAAACCCCCAGGTTGCGGTGTGCAAACTCACACCAGGCACTGCGGCTTCAGGATGTAGCAGAGTCGGGACTGTCGTGCGACCTTGTGTGGATTACGTTGACCTTGCGGGGGTGTTTTTGGTGGTAATAAATTTGTAAAAAAGGGTTTGTTTTTTTTTTTTGTTTGTTTCTTTTTTTAATAAAGGACTTTTCTCACTGTTTTGTGTTTATTTCTTTTTACTTACAAAGTTAGTAATAAGGTGGATCTCCTGGACCCCTTGCCCATTACTAATCCAGGGCTATCTAAAGGATGCGACAATTCTGGATAGCTGTGGGCTGCTATTTTTAAGCTAGGGACCCAATAACCATAGGCATCCCTAGCCTGAGAATACCAGGCCACAGCTATCGGTTTTATCTTGGCTGGGTATCAAAATTGGGGGAGAATTGCATGCTTTTAAAAAAAAATAAATAAATAAAACAAAAATTTAAATAATTAAAAAAAAAGCCACATGGGGTCCCTCGTATGTTGATACACAGCCAAAATAATGCGCACACTCTGTAGCTGTCTGCTTTATCTGCGCTTGGTATCAAAATGCAGGGGACCCTACACCATTATTTTTTAAATTTATTTTTACATTCCACTTGGGCAGCCAGACAGCTGCTGTGAGAGCAACCAATCAGAGACGCCGGCAGTCTGAGAACAGCCAATCACAGATGCTCTCAGAGAGGGTGGGCGGGTGAAGCAGTGAATATGAATGAAATCTAATGAGCGGACCCGGGAGCAGAATGACAGCCGCATGGAGACTTGTAAGTATGTCCTGTTTTAACCATTTACCTTCCTCTTCTAACAGTAGCAAGGACGTCTCTGAAAAGTCCGTGTTCGGGGTCGTGCATGAACACTACGTGTATAGTTCGGGTTTGACCATCACTAGTTGAAAGTCAAATTTATGTATGAGATAGACAAGATGATTGTCTATGACATGAAGGTCGTCTCACGCTCAACGCGGCAGTGGATTGTGAGATATTGAGCCTCAAAGTCAAAAGTTCAAAATATATACACACACACCCCAGTCTTGTATTCTCCTGTATACTGGATGTACACTATGTGTACATACATCAGATGCTATGTACAGAAAATACGAGGGGCTGCTTATAAGTCTTTGGTTTTGTGATTTTTTTTTGTTTCTATGGTAACGAATGTTACATCACATGAAAGCCTTATGTGTCTAATATAAATATATGATTTCAAAAATTTTGTGTTTGTTTGAGCAGAGAAGTGATAACATTCTTGTTTCTGCAAGGAAAGTCCGCAAAGGATATTCATAGTGATATGTCACAGGCATTGGGGGATCAATGCCCTTCATATTCCACAGTTAAGAACTGGGTTGCCAAATTTAAAAAGGTCCACTTCAGCACAAATGATGAGGAACGTCCTGGACGACCGAGAGTGGTTGTTGTTCCGGAGATCGCCAATGCTGTGCACAACCTCATACTGGAGAATCGACGAATTTCAGCTAAAACAATAGCAGACATCATAGGGATTTCCCGTGAACGTGTTTGTGTCATTATCCATGAACATTTGGACATGAGGAAGCTCTCTGCAAAGTGGGTCCCAAAAATGTTTGACAACAGATCAGAGAAGAAGTGAAAACTTGTGCTGTGCTGGTGTGCCGCCCCCATGCCAGCAGCCGGCGCTGCTCGGATCCGGGCCTGCTGGGGTAGTGGCTCGAGGGTCTCCGGACCCGGGGGTCTCGCGGACACGCGAATAAATGGGGGGGATGTAGATGTACGGGCTAGGCCGTATTAAGTTCATGACGGTGTGTAGTGAGGTAGGACACCTCCGCTGCTGTTATGGGGCACCCGGGGGAGATGTAGTGGCACCTGGATGTTAACCCCTCCGTAGGTAGGGATGGTTGCCCCGGGACCCAGTGTCAGGTGCAGGGCGTAGCTACGGCAAGGGGATGCTTGAGTAGTCACAGTCAATAAATCATACGAGTCTCTGGTAAACCAAGGTGCTGGTGGCCGGCGCCGCGGCCGGTTGCATTCGGATCCCCCACCCGGGCTGGTGGTCTCTAGCCTTTTCCTCTACACTGACTTTGTGTAAGGTGGACTTCCTAGTCTGGAACTTAGGAGTCCGCTCCCGGCTGGATGTGGCCTAAGGAGCCGTGCCCACAGATGCTGGTCCGTGGGATCTATGGGCCCTGGCGGTGACCTCTTATCCCTATTGGTAGGCTGTTGTCTTCTATGAGGGACTTTGGGTGGGACAGGACCTATAATCCTGGCCTCAATTGGTTAATTAACCAGGCCGCTAGTTTCCGGTTCTGGCTTCAGGGTCCGAGTACCCCCCTTTGTGCTCCGGTTTCCGGGTCGGTTCCCCGTGTTGGTACCGGCGGGCTACAACCCTGTCCCGGTCCACCTCGGTTCTGCCGAGCCGTCTTCCCGTCTCCTGCTGACGGAGACCACCGTCTGCCTCCTAGCCAAAGGCACCAGGGCTCCTACCCTGGCACCGTTCAACTTGAACTTTTTCTGCTGGAGCTACACTTAGCTCCAGCCCACACTCCTCTCCACTTGAACTACAGATTAGACTAGCTACTGTTTTCCCGCCCCGGGCTGTCTAGACCCCTGGGTGGGCGTGTCCAACTGCCTGGTCACGCCCACTGGTGTGTCTGTCTTTCCCTAAGGGGGGGTGACTAAGGTTTTAGGTTGGCTGTGTGTTTCCTTAGTGGGGGATGGTTTTGTGTAAGGGCCTATCTGTGACTACATGGTTTTGCCAGGGCATCACATTGGGACCCCCTGGTGAGCCTATGGCTTTGTGCTGCTGGAGGCCCAGAACCAGTGTCTTCTCCCCACTTACTAGAAAGTGTGGATGGTTTTACTGTTGAAGATCCCACTCCCATTCTGTGTATGACTACTGCACCCAGCCACTGAGGTCCAATGTCAATCGCTAAGGATTGCATCAGGAAATGGTTTCATGGAGTCATCTGGCATATTAGATTTTACGTCACCCATTTGCTCATCCTATTTTGTGGGTTCATAGTTTGTCACAACACAGCTTTCTGCTAATGTACCGCCTCCGTAGCAGCAACCGAGCCGCTCGAATCCAGAGCCGTGGTGGCTCGAGGGGTATCCGGACCCGGGGGGTCCACGCGGACACTCGAATCAAAGAGGAGTGGGGAAATATAAACACGGGATTAGGAAAGTTCGTGATGCCACCAACGGTGCGTGGTAAGTTAGGGTACCCCCGCTGCTGTTGGTGATGCCCGGTTGCGATGGTATGGCAGCAAGGTGTTTAACCCCTCCGTGGGTAGGGGGTGTCTGCCCCGGGAGCCCGGTGATGGTGATGTAGGGGTGCCGTTGGGGTAGGAAAAGGGTTTTTTCAGTGTACTCACTCAGTCCAGAAATAATCACACCGACAGCTTGTAAACCAGAGCTCTGAGCACCACGGTATCTGGGAGGGAGCACACTTGGGTCCATGCCCTTGGTGTTGCGGTTAGTCTGTGACCCTTTCTTTGGCACCTGTGTGTTCTTCTTTGGACTGTCAAACCTGAAACTTTTCGGGACCCGCTCACCCGTATGGCTAACCGAATGAGCTTGTTCTCAGAGTTCACGCGTAGAATTTCTTTGGACTGTATTGGAAAAGTCCTATCCCATTGGTGCACTTGTACCCCGATTTTGGAGCAGGTTGGGGGAAGACACTTGAAGTCTTCCCCCCCGTCAGGTAAATTGGCAGGAGGCGTGAAGCTACTTCCTAGCCTATGGTCCACATACGCAGTTGTGCCCTGGCCCCTGCCCGGTGATAGCTCAAGGCCGCCGGCCGCCCTCCTCGGCAGTCCGTGGCCCCTGAGACTATCCCCTGTGACCAGGGTTCCAGCTCCTACTGGGCCCAGACCAACGTCTGCCACCCAGGACTCAGGAGCCCTGCTCCATGACCTCTCCTCCTGAGAGTCACTCCACCTCCTTCCACTCACTCTACTCCACTCAACTCAACTCAACTGGACTGTCACTTTTTCCACTCTCCCCTACCAACCCTCAATGTGGGAGGCCCTCTTCCCTTCAGGCCCCCCAATGGTGTGTCTGGTGGGTATCGTCAGACTTACCATCCCCGGGCGTCTGTGTGGCTGCCAGATCTCCCTGTGATCTCCCAGCAGGTGTGCTGCACGCCGTCCTCCCCTACATCTGGCGAACTCTAGAATAGATCAGCTCACACTCACACTCATACTCATATAGACACACACTTCAGATTCCACATCATTCCTCCCTGAGATCTCCCAGCAACTATGCTCCCCTGCGTCTGGCCGACACTCACACATCAGAACACACACTCACACAGCAGAACACAGATTCACGATATCACACATACAAGTACAATCGCGTGCACACATGTACCACCCCCGTGTCAGCAGCCGAGCTGCTCGGATCCGGATCCGCTGTGGCTCGAGGGGTTTCTGGACCCGGGGGTTGCGCAGACACTCGAATAATAAGGGAGTATGTACAGGGGACAAAGTCTATATTTCATGACACCACCCACGGTGCGTGGTAATAGGGAGTACCACCGCTGCTGATGGGAGTGCCCGGTGGCGATGGAATGGGCAGCGAGGTGTTTCCCCAATTTTTGGAGTGGGTGTAGAACGGATCTTGAAGGCCCCGTCCTCGTCGGGTGAAGTGACAGGGCGCCTGAAGCTACTCCCTGCCCTAGGGTCCTCGTACCCTGCCGTGCTTTAGCCCCTGCCGGAGATGGCACAAGGCCGCCGGCTGCCCTCCTCGGCAGTTTCGTTCCCCTTGTCACGATCCCCTGCGACCGGGTTTCCAGCTCCTACCAGGCCCAGACCAACGTCTGCCACCTAGTAGTCTCAAAGAGCCCTGCTCCTAACCTCCTCACACTTTCGCCTCCAATGCTACTCTGTTCTTCTCCTGACACTCCTGACCTCCCCCTTAACCAACCCCCAAGTGGGCGGCCATATTCCATTCAGGCCGACCACTGGTGTGTCTGGTGGATGTGGTGCAGAGTGTTCCTAGGATTTTACTTAGCTGTTCTTGGCAACACCATTTGTTAGGGACCCATAACCAAGGAGGAGTTGAGTATTGTGCAGAAGGGCAGATTGCACAATACCCTGTGACGTCCTGATAGGCCAGGGCGTCACATTCCCCCTTGGTTAAACGTAGCTCGTCCGCGAGCTACAGGACACCAGATGTTTATTTTTGTTTTGCTTTAACTGTAGAAAGGGAAAAAGATAACATATTAGCACACTTTTATTAAACGGGTTCCATCCCACACAGGGGAGGCAATGCACTTAAACGTTACTAAACCTTTTGTTAAGAGTTCTTCGCCCAATGGTGGGACGCTACCGGTTTCTTTGGTAACAGGTGCTCAACCTACTCCATTGCAGCCCCTTCCTGCGACAGTACAGTCCCAACGTCCCGGATCCCAAATAACCCGCCACCCAAACAACCTGTTCCCTCTGGAAACCTAAGGTGAGTCCGTGACCGGGTTAAGGTCCCGGGTGTTGTATTGTAGACGACTCTGGTTGGCACAGGAGGTGCAACTATTATACAAGACACAAGTTTGTGTTGGTAACGCCAGTCCTGTGACCGTGGTCCATATTTACTCAATATATTTAAAACTTTTACCAGAGTCCATGTACCAGTTGTACATTTTAAGCAATTTACTTGTAAATCAGGTAATTTTCACTTGTTTCATTAAAACTGGTTGATTAGGCACTTATTCACTAACATTTTCTATATGAAAAATAATAAACTATGAAAAATAATAAACGAAAACACCGATACCTAACAATTCTATGGCATCGCAACTACTGGTTCTGTAACATTTTTAACACTCTAATAATAGACTGTCGGGTCCCGTAGCCATGCTTCTTTGCGACTACGTGCTACTGACGCCGACACATACCCTTCCTCAAACATCACATGTTTGGTTACCTCCAGGGCATACCAGCCCCGCTTTCCGCAATGTCGAGTGTAAGTAACCATCTCCTCCGGCTGGAGATTACGCTCTCGGTGGCCCCAAAGAAGGTGCTGTGCCACTTCTCGTCGGGACACATACACCCCCGCTGTGAGACATGCTTCACGGATAAACCCCCATCCTTGCTCAGGGTCAAAACGTCCCAAAAGGCCATGGCACCGTGGCCCTCTTACTCGGGATGCATCGCTCCTTATCTGCTCTTTTTCTTCTCGATCACGGGTGGCAAGCTCCCGTCGTCGCCGATCTCGGGTTGCAATTTCTGATTGTAGCTGGTGTTGCTGTCGTTCCCAGTAGGGGGCATCAGTGTCCGGCTTCAGCTCCCTATCTGGCTCTGGCTTTACTTGAACTCTGGCGGCCCCAACAGCCGTAGGGATGCCGCGAGGTAACAGAACTGGCAAACATCTTAGCTCTGCTCCCGCTGGTGTAGACTGATGAACCGACTGCTTCACAGCCGGGGTTGCAGGGCCCGGGTGCTCCGCCTCTGAGGATGGACCCGGGGATGTGGCCGGGTCTGGTCTGGCCGGTGTCTGGGCGACCGCTGCCGTGGCTGGAATGAGGGCCTTGGTCTGGATCTCTGCAGCCGGAGATTCTGTTAAATAGACTGAAGGTTCCACTGCCGGGGTTGGTGGGGGCAGTTCGGCGTCCGCCGAGCGCTCACCGCAAGTGGGGATGGTCCGGATCCCTCAGCCACTATGGCCGGATTTGTGCAATCAACATGGACTGGGTAACCGCTTACCCTCTCTTCACGTAGGATTTCAATCTCACGGGCTCACACCGCCACCGCCAGGCTCCTCATCTCTTCCCTCCAGTTATTCAGAATGAAGAGGAATTGTGTCCGCATCCTCCAGCACAGCTGCTCTGTTTCTTCCTCTATCCATGCTGCGGTCCCAGGGACAGCACGTTCTGGGGACCAGTCTCGCTCCGCCATCTTGCAGCTGCATCTTCCAGGAACGTTGTCGCAGACTTCTGGCATCCCTGCTCCACTTCCGCTAGTAACATATTCTGGCCCGCCCCATCAGTCTTTTCGTAGCACTCATTCGCTGACCGTGGCCCTCTGGGAACTTCCGGTTCCGGCCTCACAAGGAAGACGAGGGGTGGGGCTTAGGCTTTGCGCGATTTCCCGATGAAGACAGCATTTTGGTGTGAAAAGATGACGGACAATGGCGGAATTAGCAGTAAAAGGACTCTGGATCTGCGGCCTGGCGTCTACCTCTGCACAAGAGGTGTGTTACTTTTCACTCCTATCCATAAAAGCTCCTCTGATGAGTGTTTACGACGAAACGTGTAGGGAAACTGGAGCACGCCACCAATGGATCACTACGTGAGGGGTTTTTGGTAGCTATATACAGTCAAATGAAAAAGTTTGGGCACCCCTATTAATGTTAACCTTTTTTCTTTATAACAATTTGGGTTTTTGCAACAGCTATTTCAGTTTCATATATCTAATAACTGATGGACTGAGTAATATTTCTGGATTGAAATGAGGTTTATTGTACTAACAGAAAATGTGCAATCCGCATTTAAACATAGTTTGACCAGTGCAAAAGTATAGGCACCGCAACATAAAAGTGACATTAATATTTTGTAGATCCTCCTTTTGCAAAAATAACAGCCTCTAGTCACTTCCTGTAGCTTTTAATGAGTTCCTGGATCCTGGATGAAGGTATATTTGAACATTCCTGTTTACAAAACAATTCCAGTTCAGTTCAGTTTGATGGTCACCGAGCATGGACAGCACGCTTCAAATCATCCCACAGATTTTCAATGATATTCAGGTCTGGGGACTGGGATGGCCATTCCAGAACATTATAATTGTTCCTCTGCATGAATGCCTGAGTAGATTTGGAGCGGTGTTTTGGATCATTGTCTTGCTGAAATATCCATCCCCTGCGTAACTTCAACTTCGTCACTGATTCTTGCACATTATTGTCAAGAATCTGCTGATACTGAGTTGAATCCATGCGACGCTCAACTTTAACAAGATTCCCGGTGCCGGCATTGGTCACACAGCCCCAAAGCATGATGGAACCTCCACCACATTTTACTGTGGGTAGCAAGTGCTTTTCTTGGAATGCCGTGTTTTTTTGCCTCCATGCATAACGCCTTTTTGTATGACCAAATAACTCAATCTTTGTTTCATCAATCCACAGGACCTTCTTCCAAAATGTAACTGGCTTGTCCAAATGTGCTTTTGCATACCTCAGATGACTCTGTTTGTGGCGTGCTTGCAGAAACGGCTTCTTTCGCATCACTCTCTCATACAGCTTCTCCATGTGCAACGTGCGCTGTATTGTTGACCGATGCACATTGACACCATCTGCAGCAAGATGATGCTGCAGGTCTTTGGAGGTGGTCTGTGGATTGTCCTTGACTGTTCTCACCATTCTTCTTCTCTGCCTTTCTGATATTTTTCTTGACCTGCCACTTCTGGGCTTAACACGAACTGTACCTGTGTTCTTCCATTTCCTTACTATGTTCCTCACAGTGGAAACTGACAGTTTAAATCTCAGAGACAACTTTTTGTACCTTCCCCTGAACAACTATGTTGAATAATCTTTGTTTTCAGATCATTTGAGAGTTGTTTTGAAGAGCCCATGATGCAACTCTTCATAGGAGATTCAAATAGGAGAACAACTTGCAAGTGGCCACCTTAAATACCTTTTCTCATGATTGGATACACCTGCCTATGAAGTTCAAAGCTCAATGAGGTTACAAAACCAATTTAGGGTATGTGCACACGTTGCTTTTTTTTCCGCGCGGAAAAAAACGCACCCTCTGGCAGAGGGGAGAATTGTAAACAATGCTTTTTGAGAAACAACGCATCGAAAACGCATGCGTTTTTCATGCGTTTTTCATGCGTTTTTCATGCGTTTTTCATGCGTTTTTCATGCGTTTTTTTAGGTGCGTTTTTTAAGACTTGTCAGTGATAATAAAGTTGGTTGAACACAGACCTTTGGAAAAAAAAACCTGTGATGTCATTTCCTTCTCCACATTCTGTTTGGATAAATGGGAGGGCTTGGAATGGAAGGAGCACCATTTGAATTTTGGAAAAGTTGAAATAAACTTCGCGCACCAAGCCCCTTAGGTACCTATACGTCAGAAAACCCCCACAAGTGACCCCATTTTGGAATCTGCACCCATCAAGGATTTTATTCAGGAGTATATTAAGCATTTTGAATCCACAGCTACTTCACCCAAAATGTTGCTGTAGCAACAATATTCTCACTTTTAGGCCCGCTTCACATGTCAGTGAAAAACACTGACGTTTTTCACTGGCGTGTAAAACACGCACATGTCCCTCCGTGTGCCGTGAATCACGGCACACGTGGGTTGTCTAAGTGCAATCCGGGCTCCGTTCTCCGTGGCCCGTGATTGCACTTAGAGATTATTATTATTATTATTATTTATTATTATAGCGCCATTTATTCCATGGCGCTTTACAAGTGAAAGGGTATACGTACAACAATCATTAACAGTACATAACAGACTGGTACAGGAGGAGAGAGGACCCTGCCCGCGAGGGCTCAGTGTCTACAGGGAATGGGTGATGGTACGATAGGTGAGGACAGAGCTGGTTGCGCAGTGGTCTACTGGACTGAGGGCTATTGTAGGTTGTAGGCTTGTTGGAAGAGGTGGGTCTTGAGGTTCCTCTTGAAGACCCACCTATCTATGTCTCTCTCTCTCTTTGTCTGTCTGTCTGTCTCTTTCCCTGTCTGTCACTGACTGTCTCTCTCTCCGTCTATCCATCTCTTTCCCTGTCTATCTCTTTCCCTGTCTATCTATCTCTGTCACTTTCCCTGTCTGTCTCTTTCCCTCTCTTTCCCTGTCTGTTTCCCTGTGTCTGTCTCTTTACCTGTCTGTGTCTGTCTCTTAACCTGTCTCTCTTTTTCCCTCTCTTTCCCTGTCTGTCTCTTTCCCTGTCAGTCTGTCTCTTTGTCTGTGTCTGTCTCTTTGTGTCTGTCTCTTACCCTGTCTGTGTCTGCCTCTTTCCCTGTCTGTCTCTGACTGTCTCTAGAGATTAACTCACCTGCACCCGCTCCCGCTCTCCATGGTGCTGATCGCTCCCGCGGTGCAGCATCCGGCCGGCGCTGACCCCCGCAGCAGCTGCTTCCGGGTCGGCTGTGTCGTGCATCATGAATATGCGCGACAATAATGAGCCGGCACAGAAGCAGCAGGGAGAACGGGCTGCAGAGGACATCGCTGGAGCCGGGTGAGTTAAAATGTTTTTTATTTTAAAAGCACGTTTTTTTCTGGCACGTGTTTCACGGACCACACCACTGCGTGGTCCGTGGGACATCAGTGATGCCAGAAAAAAATGGACATGTCTCCGTGCGGCAATCACGCACACGCGGGTACGCCGCACAGAGACACGTGCAGTGAAAAATCACTGATGTGTGAGCAGACCCATTCATTATAATGGGTCTGCGTATGTCAGTGATTCTGGTACGTTTAAAAAAAAAAGCACAAACGTACCAGAATCACTGACGTGTGAAAGAGGCCTAAGGCTATGTGGCCATGATCCAGCGACACGGCGTCTAGTACACAGTGCCAGCCTTCCTGCAGCTGCCCATGCCCACGATTTGGGTTCAGGCTGCTGTGGAGCTCTATGCTACCTGCAGAGAACACTCTCGTCTCCGCAGCATAAATTGACATGCTGAGGCTCGGGAAGCCACGCCACCGGTCAGTTTATGCTGCGGAGAAAAGAAGCACAGTGCGCATGGGATCTCCAAAAATCCTTCCACTGTGCTTCTACTGCACAACGCAGCGTTATGGACGCAGGGAAAACACTCAGCGCCCATAACGCTGCAAACCCTGATTGTGGACACACAGCCTAAAAAGCGTCAATGGATGAAGGGATGTCAAATATATAGAACGTCCTACCCCCGCCTGCATATTCTAAGCTGGCACCTTTAGTACCTTTCATGTGGCACTAAAGGGTGCCTAGCTTAGTATTTATCCAATAAAAAAAAAAAAAAAAAAATGAAAAAAATGGCGTGGGGTCCCCCCTATTTTTGATAGCTAGTCAGGGTAAAGCAGACAGCTGTAGCCTGCAAACCACAGCTGGCAGCTTCATCTTGGCTGGTGATCAATTTGGAGGGCTCCCCATGTTTTTTTTTTTATTTATAAATAAAGAATAAAAAAAAAAATAACGTGGGGTCCCCCCAAATTAGATCACCAGCCAAGGTGAAGCTGACAGCTGGGGTCTGGTATTCTCAGGGTGGGAAGAGCCATGGTTATCGGACTCTTCCCAGCCTAAAAATAGCAGGCCGCAGCCGCCCCAGAAGTGGCGCATCCATTAGATGCGCCAATCCTGGCGCTTCGCCCCAACTCATCCCGCGCCCTGGTGCGTTGGCTAACGGGGTAATAAATGGGGTTGATACCAGATGTGTAATGTCACCTGGCATCAAGCCCAGCAATTAGTGATGTCACGGCGTCTATCAGACACCCGACATAACTAATTGACAGTAAACAAAAGCAAAAAAAGACAACAAAAAATGTTTTATTAGAAAAAACACTCCCCAAATCATTCCCTTGTTCTCCAATTTAATAAAAAAAAATGGGTCCGCAGAAATCCATATGGATGTCCCACGTCGCCTCTGGACCTTCTAGAATATGGGGGCACGTTCAGGAAACGTATCCCCCATTTTCTAGGAGGGCAGACCCTCCATTTGAGGAGAGTGGGTGCAAAAATCTGCACCCACTCTCCCCGGGTCACAGCTGCAGAGTGCGAGCAGCCAGCACAGCTCTCTGAACACTGTGCTGGCTGTCAGCTGCTCTGCACATGCACAGGCCAGCGTGCACTGAAGGAGGAGGAGGAGGCCGCGGGGGATCAGCGCTGCGACCGGACAGGTATGTATGACACCGGGGGGAATAGGGGGTGAACGGGCAGGGCCTGGGGAACAGTTTTCTGTCGCATGTGTTATTGCACATGCGACAGAAATCATAGGAGCAGGGCGGCCGGTGCGCTACTGTGCGCGCGGCCATGTTGGATTTTCGGGAGGGGGGTCGGGGACTCGGGGGTCGGGGCGGGCACTTTGGCGACACCGGGGGCTTTGCCAGGAAGTGAGGTCAACAGGAAACCTCTTGACCTCACTTCCAGGTAAATGCCTGCGTTCTGGCGTGCCGACAAAGGCCGCGGATCGCAACAAAAAAGCAGGTCCATGCGTTGTGGCTGCGTTCTGACCCGCATCATTGATTTCAATGGGGGAGAGAACGCAGCAACAACGCACAAAAGAAGTGACATGCTGCTTTTCTTTCCGCACCGATTTTTGGCATCCAAAACGCTGCGGAAAGAAACGCAGCATGTGCACTGATTTTTCAGCTTTCCCATACACTTTGCTGGGAAAGCTGAACGCATGCAATTTGCCACTGAAACGCTGCGGTTCAAAACGCAGCGTTTCCGCGGTAAAAAACGCATCGTGTGCACACAGCCTTAGTGCTTTAGTAAGTCAGTAAAAAGTAGATAGGAGTGTTCAAATCAAGAAATTGATAAGGGTGCCCATACTTTTGCAGCGGTCAAATTTTGTTTAAATGCGGATTGCACATTTTCTGTTAGTACAATAAACCTCATTTTAATCCATAAATATTACAGAGTCCATCAGTTATTAGATATATGAAACTGAAATAGCTGTTGCAAAACCCCAAATTGTTATAAAGAAAAAAGGTTAACATTAATAGGGGTGCCCAAACTTTTTCATATGACTGTACAAGTAGCTCCCCCTCTGAAGATCCTATATTCACCAGGAAATCTAACATGATAAGATACCGGTGAGATCTTTCTATTTTTATGCCTTATTTCACAGGGTTTTCATTGGCACCCTTCCTTTGAGCCCCTGCATTGGTATTGGATTAGTGGGCTTTTTTGTATTTATACTGATACAGGTCAGTTGACCTTACGGCCTCTGACAATCGCATTGAGTATCGATTTTTCACTATATGTGTTTTTGTTTGTCTATTCCCCCGTCTTTAAGGAAACATTAAAAGTTATATTTTATCATTACCCTGCTGTTACACCCATTTCTTTCTACTGGGTAATTGCTCTTGCTATTATTATTTTAGATGGTACTAAGCCCGAAATTCATTCTATCATGCCAAATTAGACATGGCCACCATGAATTTCTAGTAAAGATAAAAAAAACAACACACAAAAAAATATTTTTATTAGAAATGAAACACAACACAATCAGTGACTCCATCTTTATCGACTAAAAAACCTCCCCCACTCCGCTGTAGTCCTGGGTCGAGGGTCCCGCGATGTCCAATCCGGATCCAATATCATCTGATCGGTTTGCTGATAGGCAAAGCGATCAGATGATGTGTCAGGTGTTAAAGGACCTGAATCACATGACACATCAGCTGATTGTATAAAAGCCGTTTATACATGATGCATCAGTAGAAAAAAAAAAAACTACACACTTCTGTGCAGACTCCCATCCGATCGCTGCAGGACCCGGCGGTAATCAGCTGATGCTGGCCGGGCGGTAAAAAGCCGGCCTCACCACTGGACTTATACGATCAGCTGATGCCGTCAGGTGACCGCATCAGCTGATCACCGCCAGGTCCTGCAGCCATTGGACGTGTCCCGAGAGTCTGCAGACAGCTGAATATGATTTTTTTTTTCTACTGTTCACTTTTGATTTCGCAGCTGCTTCCACCTCCTGCCCGGACATGGCGCCGGACGGAAGGTGGAAGCAGGGGTGGCGGGTACCGGGAGGATCCACTGTTCTGTGTTTAACAACACAAGGAATCCTCTTCCTGTACATGTAATTGTACTACCCACCCATTGCATTTATAGTTGCGTTTATAGTCCTAGAAACACTTAGGGTAAGTTCACACACTGCGTTTTTTTTACGCTGCGTTTTTGTGCATTTTTTTCCCAC
The DNA here is from genome assembly GCF_048569485.1 of Anomaloglossus baeobatrachus. Classification (NCBI taxonomy): domain Eukaryota; kingdom Metazoa; phylum Chordata; class Amphibia; order Anura; family Aromobatidae; genus Anomaloglossus; species Anomaloglossus baeobatrachus. The sequence goes on from NC_134359.1 coordinate 248,562,850, forward strand.
AAAAAACATACAAAAACCCAGCATCTTAAAAAAACGCATCAAAAAATGCGTTTTTGGCTGCGTTTTTATGTGTTTTTAAAGATTGTTGAAAAAAAAAAGGTCTGATGTCATTTCCTTCTTCAATATGTTCTTCATTCTCCACTAGTGTATGCAGGAGAGAAGACAGCTGCATAATTACAAGACTCAGCATGCTCCATCCAGGACTGTATGCTGGAGGGAAAGGCAGGGGGAGCAGAACTACAAGGCTCAGCATACTTCATCCACTAGTGTATGGAGGAGAGCAGACCGCAGCTGCAGAACTATAAGGCTCAGCATCCTCCATCCAAGACTGTATGCTGGAGGGAGAGGCAGGTGGAGCAGAACTGCAAGGCTAAGCATACTTCATCCACTAGTGTATGCAGGAAAGCAGACAGCACCTGCAGAACTACAAGGCTCAGCATGCTCCATCCAGAACTGTATGCTGGAGGGAGAGACAGGGGGAGCAGAACTACAAGGCTCAGCATACTCCATCCAGGACTGTATGCTGGAGGGAGAGGCAGAGGGAGGAGAACTACAAGGCTCAGCATACTTCATCCACTAGTGTATGCAGGAGAGCAGACAGCAGCTGCAGAACTACAAGGCTCAGCATACTCCATCCAGGACTGTATGCATGAGTTTTTTGCCCCCCCCCAAAAAATGACTTGGGCTTCGCCATATTTTTGTATACTAGCCAGGTACAGTAGGCAGCTACGGGCTGCCCCCAATCCCCAGCCGCCTAGTTGTACCCGACTGGGAACCAAAAATATAGGGAAGCCCTTTTTTTTTTTAATTATTTCGCGAATTTCATGAAATAATTTAAAAAAAAATGACGTGGGGTCCCCACATTTTTGATAGCCAGCTAGGGTAAAGCAGGCGGCTGTAGCCTGCAAACCACAGTTGGCAGCTTTACCGTCATTGGTGATCCAATTTGGAGGTCACCTCAGGCTCTTTTTTATAATTATTTAATAAATAATAATAAAAAAAAAAGTAGGGTCCCCCCCAAATTGGATAACCAGCCAAGGTAAAGCGGACAGCGATGGTCTGGTATTCTCAGGGTGGGAAGTTCCATAGTTATTGGCTCTTCCCAGCCAAAAAATAGCAGGCCGCAGCCACCCCAGAAGTGGCACACCCATTAGATGCGCCAATCCTGGCGCTTCGCCCCAGCTCAAATAAGTGTATAACACCCCCCAGCGTCAGAAAATCTCCGGGGTTTCAGCTACCGAGGGTATTTGAGACCCTGGAGATCATGATTCTGGCCGGTTTTTCCATTCCCCGCTCATGTGATCACCGGTATACACCGTATACCGATGATCACGTTACAGTAAATGACAGCGGCGGTAAAAAATTATTTATCTCCCATCTGGCATGAACAAACATGTCGCCAAAGTGCCCCCCCCGACCCCCAACCCCATCCCGGAAATCCAAGATGGCCACGCGCACAGCAGCGCGCCGCCTGCATTCACCCTACTCCTTTGATTTCTGTCGCATCTGCCATAACACATGCGACAGAAAACTCCTCCCCAGGCCCTGTCAGGTCACCCCCTATAACCCCCCTGGTGCTCCCCGGTGTCCCACGGTACCTGTGCAGTGTTGATCCCCCGCGGCCCCCTCCTTCACAATAGACGCTGCCGCATGCGCAAAGAGCGGCTGTCAGCCCAGCTTCCTGTGTTCAGTCACAGTGATACGCTAAGCTCACAGCACGCACACTGCTGCTGTGGACCCGGGGAGAGTGGGTGCAGATTCATTGCACCCACACTCCTCACATGGAGGGTCTGCACTCCTAGAAAATGGGGGATACGTTCCCTGAGCGTGCCCCCCCATATTCTAGATGGTCCAGAGTCACCGTGGGACCCCCTTATTGGATTACTGTGGACCAGATTTTTTTTTTCCTTACAATAAATTGGTGAAAGAGGGAATGTTCTGGGGAGTGTTTTTTCAATTAAAATTTTTTTTTGTTATCTATTTTTTTTTTTTGTTAGTACTGACAGTTGTGATGTCGGGTATCTGATAGACGCCATGACCGCACCAACTGCTGGGCTTGATGTCAGGTGATATTACAGCTGGTATTAATCCCAGTTATTACCCTGTTTGCCACCACACCAGGGTACTGGGATGAGCTGGGACGAAGCGCCAGGGTTGGCACATCTAATAGATTCGCCACTTCTGGGTCGGCTGCAGCCTGCTATTTTTAGACTGGGAAGGGCTTTTCCCACCCTGAGAATAACAGCCCCCAACTGTCAGCTACACCTTGGCTGGTAATCTAATTTGGGGGGGACCCCACTTTTTTAATTATTTATTTATAAATAATAAAAAAAAAACAGCTTTGGGTGCCCTCCGTTTTGGATTACCAGCCAAGGTGAAGATGTCAGCTGTGGTCGGCAGGCTGCAGCCGTCTGCTTTACCCTAGTTGGCTATCAAAAATGGGTGGACCCCACACCGTTTATTTTAATTATTTATTTTTTGGCTAAATACAAGGCTAAGCACCCTTTAGTGCAACATAAAAGTCACTAAAGGGAGCCAGCTTCGAATATGCAGGGGGATAGGACATTATATATGTGTTTGACATCCATCCATCCTAGCTTTTTAGGCTGTGTGCCCACGATAAAGATTTGCAGCGCTTTGGACACAGTGTTTTCGCTGCGTCCAAAATGCTGCGCTGTGCAGTACAAGCGCATTGGAAGGATTTTTGGAAATCCTATGCCCACTGTGCTTCTTTTCTCCGCAGCCTAAAATGACCTGCGGAGCAGCTTTCCGAGCAGCAACATGTTAATTTATGCTGCGAAGATTAGAGTGTTCTCCACAAGTAAAATAGAGCTGAAGTCCGCTGCAGCCTGAACCCGGATCGTGGGCACGGGCAGCTGCGTTCTCCCGTGGACAACACTCGCATCTCCGCAGGAGGCAATGTTGCCGGATCGTTGACGCATAGCCTAAAGGCGCTTTTCCATCTGCAATTTTCTTGTGCGAGTGCAATCCGATGCAAAATCGGATTGCACTCGCACCAGTGTTAAGATATCTGACCATGCCATCCTGAGCGTTTTTTCTCCACACGAATCGCACTCATAGTGAAATTGCAGCATGCTGCGATTGTCAGAGAGACTCAGCTCTTGCACCCCCATGCAATTCTATGGGAGCCAGAAAAATATCGCAATACGGATGGTATACGCATGTCATACAGATGGCATACGTATGTCACACGGATCCTTGGTATGAAAAATCTACAACCTCGCATAGCATTCGCATGTCATATGAATGATAGGTGAGAAAAAAACGCAGACCATATGCATGACACTCACCCCACTTTCTGGGCGAGTATTGCAGAGATTATTTAATCGCAGATGGAAAAGCGCCCTAAAAGTGAGAAATTTTGTGCTACAGTAACACTTTTGTAAAGTACCTGTGGATTCAAAATGCTCACTATACCCCTGAATAAATTCCTTCAGGGGTCTAGCTTCCAAAATGGGGTCACTTGTAGGGGTTTCTGCTGTATAGGTACCCTAGGGGCCCTGCAAATGCGACATGGTGCCCGCACTTTATTTCTGCTTTTCCAAAATTCAAATGGTGCTCCTTCAATTCCAAGCCCTCCAGTTTGCCCAAACAGAATTTTTTGACCACATGTGAGGTATCCCTGCGCTCACAAGAAATTGGATAACAAACTATGGGGTCCACTTTTTGGTGTTGCTTCTTGAAAAAATGAAAAATTTTGTGCTAAAGCAACATTTTTGTGGAAAAAAAATGAAAATTGTCAATAGGCAACCTAAGGTAATCAAATTCTGTGAAGTACCTGTGGATTCAAAATGCTCACTATACCCTTAGATAAAATCCTTGAGGTGTCTAGTTTCCAGAATGGGATCATTTGTGGGGGAGCTCTACTGTTTAGGCATCTTAGGGGCTATCCAAACACGACATAGTGTTCGCTAATGATTCCAGCCAATTTTGCAATCAAATGGCGCTGCTTCCCTTCTGAGCAGTGTTGTGCGCACAAACAGTTGATTTCCACCACATATGAGGTATCGGTGTACTCAAAAGAAATTGCACAATAAATTTTATGATGCATTTTTTCCTGTACCCTTGTGAAAAAAAGCTATATGGTTGAAGTAACAATTTTGTGGAAAAAATGTATTTTTTTATTTTCACAGACATGTCAATTGTTTTTGCCATTTGGGTTTCGCACTGCAAAGCTGAGTTTTTGACCAAAGTTCTGCAACAAAAAGGCAGCATTTTGAACAGCATAGTGCGGACAAGAAATTCAAATTCCCATAGACTTTGCTTGAAAAGCAGAACACAACCATTTTGGCATTAAATGCTGCAGTTGAAAAAGCATCAAAAAAGCAGGTAAAAAAGCAGGTAAAAAGCAAAGTGCGCACATAGCCTTAAGGGGGCTTTACACGCTACGACATCGCTAATGCGGAGTCGTTGGGGTCACGGAATTGGTGACGCACATCCGGCCGCATTAGCGATGTTGTTGCGTGTGACACCGATGAGCGATTTTGCATCGTCGCAAAAACGTGCAAAATCGCTCATCGGTGACATGGGGGTCCATTCTCGATTATCGTTACTGCAGCAGTAGCGAAGTTGTTTCTCGTTCCTGCAGCAGCACACATCGCTCCGTGTGACGCCGCAGGAACGAGGAAGCTCTCCTTACCTGCCTACCGGCCGCTATGAGGAAGGAAGGTGGGCGGGATGTTACGTCCCGCTCATCTCCGCCCCTCCGCTTCTATTGGGCGGCCGCTCAGTGACGCTGCTGTGACGCCGCACGGACCACCCCCTTAGAAAGGAGGCGGTTCGCCGGTCACAGCGACGTCGCCGGGCAGGTAAGTATGTGTGATGGGTCTGGGCGATGTTGTGCGGCACGGGCAGCAATTTACCCGTGTCGCACAACAGATGGGGGCGGGTACCCACGCTAGCGATATCGGGACCGATATCGCAGTGTGTAAAGCCCGCCTTAGAGTAGAAAATATCAAACTTTTTTTTATATATATATTTTGTTCAATTAAAATAATAATATTTAAACAAAACATTAAAACAATAATACTTTCCATTCTTTCAGATATTGAAATTTTTTTTTTGGACGACACCTTCCTTTTAAAGGGGATAAAAACTGCTGCTAAACTTTTAACCCTTCTAACCAAATAAAAGGATGTTTGAAAATTAGACTGGCATATTAGACATAAGGTAAATATCTTTTTTTGTAGTGTAACATTTTGGTTTATAAGTACCGTATTTTTCGGATTATAACACGCACTTTTCCTCCAAAAATTTGGGAGGAAAATGAGGGGTGCATCTTAAAACACGAATATAGCTTACCGGGAGGTGGACAATTGGCGGGGGCTGTCTGTGCAGCTCTGTGTGCCGGGTGCCTGTTGGTGACGGCGGCCGGCTGCCTCTCTGTCCCGGCGGCCTACTGCCTCTCTGTGTGGGTGAGTGGGCGGCCTGCTGGCTGCCACTCTGTGCATGCAGCCGGGTGGCTGTGCAGACGGCGGTGGCTGTGTGGCAGGTGTCCCAGTCTGTCCGCGGTCCCGGCTTCAAATGATGGTGCCGGGAGTCAGCGCGTGCGCAGATGGAGCTCCTGGATGAGAGCTCCATCTGCGAACGCGCCGCTCCGGGCGCCATTTCTTAGAAGCCCAGACCGCGGACAGACTGGGACACTCTACTGCACTGGCCTGCTCCACCAAACAACCACTGTAGCTTCTGCTGCCACCACTGACCCACCACCGCCGCTGCCACCACTGACGTGCAACTGCCACTACTGACTTGCTGGTGCTGTCAGCACAGCCTCTTGCTCCTGTGACCCCGCTCCACCACCGCTGCCGCCCCCTCTGTTAAGACAGCACCAGAGTATAAGATGGACCCCCTTTTTTTTACCTCTATCTCTAAATTTGGGGTGTGTCTTATAATCCAGTGCGTCTTATAAAACGAAAAATACAGTATAAACATTCAGATTTGTAAAATTGCAAATATTTCTAAATTTTTATAACATTTCACAAAAAACACAAAACACAGATATAAATTTATTACTTTCATTAAGTACAACATCAGGAAAAACAATTCTCAGAAAACATGGCATATGCTAAAATTAGCAAAGTGAAACATGTCAGATTTTAATAAAAATTGGGCTTGGTCACTAAATAATTACAATAGTTTCTTCCCAGTATGAGTTCTCTGATGTACTACAAGGTTTGATTGAGTTCTAAAACTTTTCCCACATTCTGAACATGAAAATGGCTTCTCTTCTATGTGAATTCTCTTGATGTCCAACAAGATGAGATTTGTAAATAAAACATTTCTCGCATTCTGGACATGAAAATGGCTTCTCTAGTGCATGATTTTGCTCATGTGTAGCTAGAGTTGATTTACATGTAATTTTCCACATTCTGAACATGAAAATGGCTTCTCTCCTGTGTGATTTCTCTCATGTATAACAAGTTCAGATTTTCTCGTAAAACATTTCTCACATTCTGAGCATGAAAATGGCTTCTCGCCTGTGTGAATTCTCTGATGTCTAACAAGACCAGATTTTAAAGTAAAAGAATTCTCACACTCTGAACATGAAAATGGCTTCTCTCCTGTGTGAATTCTCTCATGTTTAGCTAGACTTGATTTATCTTTAAAACATCTTCTACATTCTGAACATGAAAATGGCCTCTCTCCTGTGTGAATTCTCTCATGTGAAACAAGATTAGTTTTATAACTAAAACATTTCTCACATTCTGAGCATGAAAATGGCTTCTCTCCTGTGTGATTTTTCTTATGCATACCTAGTCTCGATTTACTTGTAAAAGATTTTCCACATTCTGAACATGAAAATGGCTTCTCTCCTGTGTGAATTCTCTCATGTATAACAAGTTCAGATTTTCTCGTAAAACATTTCTCACATTCTGAGCATGAAAATGGCTTCTCTCCTGTGTGAATTCTCTGATGTCTAACAAGACCAGATTTTAAAGTAAAAGAATTCTCACACTCTGAACATGAAAATGGCTTCTCTCCTGTGTGATGTTTCTCATGTTTAGCTAGACTTGATGTATCTTTAAAATATTTTCCACATTCTAAACATGAAAATGGCTTCTCTCCTGTGTGAATTCTCTCATGTATAACAAGATTAGATTTCAAAGTAAAAGATTTCTCACATTTTGAACATGAAAATGGCTTCTCTCCTGTGTGAATTCTCTGATGTCTAACAAGATAAGATTTGTAAATAAAACATTTCTCGCATTCTGAACATGATAATGGCTTCTCTCCTGTGTGATGTCTCTCATGTTTAGCTAGACTTGATGTATCTTTAAAATATTTTCCACATTCTAAACATGAAAATGGCTTCTCTCCTGTGTGAATTCTCTCATGTATAACAAGATTAGATTTCAAAGTAAAAGATTTCTCACATTTTGAACATGAAAATGGCTTCTCTCCTGTGTGAATTCTCTGATGTCTAACAAGATAAGATTTGTAAATAAAACATTTCTCGCATTCTGAACATGATAATGGCTTCTTCCTTGTGGGAGCTCTTTTATTTTCCACACTTCTTCTATGACTTTTTTTTTTGTTAACAATCTGTGATGAATTGGGAGATAGTACTTTAAAAGGATCAGGTGATGGACTTTTGGTGTGAAGAGCTGAGATGTTGGTATACTCTTCATATGTATCTTGATCTTGTGCAATGTTACAATTATCTGTCTTAAAATCAGAAGATATAGAATGTCTTTTGGAGCTCCTGGTACAGCCATCTGCCAAGAAAAAGATTTGATTTTTGAACAATATAAAACTTTTATTCATCTAATATATAAAGCTGAGTGTATGTATATATGTATGTATGTACAGTATGTGTATATGTCCGCTAAAGGAATCCGCACCGTCGCTTTTACAGTTATGAAATTTTGCACAGACACTATTCGACTAGGAGAACGTCATATACTATGTGTTTACAGGAAAATGTAACCCCGCACTTTACAGTTACTCTAAAAAAAACCTGCCTCCATTAAAGTCAATGGAGCTGGAAGCTACAGATCATTAATAGGAGCGCTGATTGGTTGCTAGAGGCAACAAAGGATATTCTTAGTATAAGAAGCTTATGTGTGAGTAATATGATTTCTGTGGAGAGCCAGACAGAGGCACAGACAGACAGAGGCACAGACAGACAGAGGCACAGACAGACACAGGCACAGACAGACAGAGGCACAGACAGACAGACAGACAGGCACAGACAGACAAGCACAGGCACAGACAGGGAAAGAAACAGACAGAGACAGACAGAGAGAGAGAGACAGACAGAGAGAGAGATAGACAGACTGGAAGAGGGAGAGAGACACAGTTACTATCCCTGGCAACGTGGGTACTACAGCTAGCCTAATTATAAAAATTTAAGAAAAGTTAAAAAAAATTACATCAAATGCAGGGTTCTATTATGAAAGGGAACCAATCACGAGGATTTTTGTATATAACCTAAAGCCAATGCTATACTGGCACTATCAGGCAGATTCTATACATGTAGGTGTCAGCTCGGATGTTTAGGTTTTGAAATACAAGAAAGTGAAGTTTGTAAAATGAGCTGTTTCTTGAGTGACAATTGCACTGGAGCAGATCATATATTCATAGTTATCTCCTCCCTCTGTATAATACTTATGCTATTTCTAAGAAACGGAGGAGATAACTATGAATGTATTATCTGCTCCAGTTCAACTGTCACTCAAGATGCTGCTCATTTTACAAACTTCACTTTTTTGGATTTCAAAACCTATACATCCGAACCGACACCTACAGGTATGTATAGAATCAGCCTCATAGTGCCAGAATAGCACTGGTTTAGATTATATACGAAAATCCTGGTGATTGCTTCCCTTTAACTGAATAAAGTGTCATTTACATGATGTGATGATTGCACAAATTCAGTTTTACTAATGTTCATTCCCAATCATTGGCCAGTACACATATCAAGTGACAACTAAAACATTTATCATTGATTGCATATTTTATACGGGCACAAAAATTATGGCTGTCGGCAATGTATCATCCCCTTTTTGGAAATAGAGGATGTTCTACAATAATACAAAAAGGCATGAGAGAACGGAAACAAACTATCATTGCTATATCAAAATTAAAGATAATAAGCCCCAAAAAACTTCCTATAGCATCAGTGTCTGTTGATGAATTTCTATTCTCCTTACATCTGCTCACTTTCAGTCTTCATGGGAAGTAGAAGGCTGTACTAGTCACCTGTCACTGAGCTGTGACTGTTACAGCTTCATGCACCACCTCATTCACTGGACGCAAGTGGCTGCAGGGAAGATATAACTTCATTTTCTCCCAACAGACTCACTCCTAGTAAAACAGCTCAACATCATTTCTATACAATTTCCCTTCAAATTACCACCATATCTGTATGTAAATATAGTTGACAGGTTTTCTTTAGAACCAAAATTTGCCTGAATAATGGACCCTTAGGCCACGTTCAAATATTCAGTATTTGGTTAGTATTTTACATCAGTATTTGAAAGCAAAACTCAGGAGTGGAACAATCAGATGAAAAGTATAATAAAAACACGGGTGTGGTAACCTCGTGTGGGACACGGATGAGGATGATGGTGGTAATAGTTGTTATTCTTGTTGTTAATATTTAATCATAAAACAACTCCGCTTCGGTGATGAACAATCTCTTTACTGGTGATATAAATAACTATTTACAGATGATGGCAGGTCAGTGTTTTCCACACATACTGTGGTAAATTCAACCACACCAGACAGGCAGACCTCTGAGGGGCAGCTTTTCTTCTCACGATGCGCTAGAAAAACTACTCACAAAATGGAGGACGTCAACTCCCTCTATTTCCTCTCAACTGCCGTCTCCCAACCGACCCTATTCTTCCATGCGTAGTCGGAGTTAGCTCCTCCCCCCTGCATGGGACTCCTACCACTGCTTCGGTGATGAACAGTCTCTTTACTGGTGATATAAATAATTATTTACAGATGACGGCCGGTCAGTGTTTTCCACACATACAGTGCTGTAAACATGTCTTCAGGAGAGGAGAGCGAAGTGACAAGCTGCAGCCCAGCTATTGCTATGGCTCAAACAATGCCATACTACTTTGGGGCACCCTGGCTCCCCAGCTATAGTGGAGAACCACACACATTAACCGACTTTAACCCCTTCAGCCCCCGGGCACTTTCCGTTTTTGCGTTTTTGTTTTTTGCTCCCCTTCTTCCGAGAGCCGTAACTTTCTTATTTATTTTTACGTCAATCTTGCCATATGAGGGCTTGTTTTTTGTGGGACGAGTTGTACTTTTAAATGAAACCATAGGTTTTACCATATAGTGTACTGGAAAATAGCAAAAAAATTCCCAAGTGTTAAAAAACTGCAAAAAAAGTGTGATCGCACAATAGTGTTTGGGATATTTTATTCACCGTGTTCACTATATGGTAAAACTGATTTGTCATTGTGATGCCTGAGGTCAATGCGAGTTTGTAGACACCAAACATGTATAGATTTACTTGTATCTAAGGGGTTAAAAAAAAATCGCAAATTTGTCCAATAAAAGTGGCGCACGTTTTACGCCATTTTCTGAAACCCATAGCGTTTTCATTTTTTGGGATCTATGGCTCAGTGATGGCTTATTTTTTGCGTCTCGAGCTGACATTTCTAATGGTACCATTTTTTTTGCAGATGCTACGTTTTGATCGCCTGTTATTGCATTTTGAGCAAAATTTGCGGCGACCAAAAAACGTAATTTTGGCGTTTGGAATTTTTTTGCTGCTACGCCGTTTACTGATCAGATTAATTGATTTTATATTTTGACAGATCGGGCATTTCTAAACGCGGCGATACCAAATATGTGTATATATTTTTAACCCTTTAATTTTCAATGGGGCGAAAGGCAGGTGATTTGAACTTTTAGGTTTTTTGGGGTTTTTTATTTTTTTAAACTTTTTTTTTTTTACTTTTTTTTTATTTTACTAGTCCCCCTAGGGGGCTATAGCGATCAGCAATCCGATCACCCTGCACTATCTGCAGATCTCAGCTACAGAGCTGAGAACTGCAGATACGGTGCTTTACTTTCAATGCCGGCATTGAGAGGAAGTGAGTCATGTTAGCTACAGGCGTCATCATATGACCCTGTGCTACCATGGCAACCACCGAAAGTCACGTGATTGCGCACGTGACTTCCGGTGGGGGCGGCGGTAAGTGAAAATCATGGCTGCGCGCATATACATCTCACTACCAGACTTTGGCAGCGAGATGTAAGGGGTTAAATGTTCCGGGTGGAATGCGATTCCACTCGGAACATGCAGGCACACATGTCAGCTGTTAAAAACAGCTGATATGTGCGCGGATCGCCGTATCCTGCCGGCGGCAGGGGGCGGGGCTTAACCTCACACGCTCCATGACGGATATATCCGTCAAAGGTCGTGAAGGGGTTAAAGAGAAAATGCAGGCAATATTCAGATTGTACCCAGTCAGCCCGGAACAAAAAGTTGAGTTACTGATTGGTCAGCTAGGGGGCGCTGCACTAAGGGAAGTTAAATCTTGGCCTTGTAGTGTAAAGAAAACTGCTGAAGAAATACTAGACAGGTTAAAAGTTATATTTGAAACAAGAACCCTGTCAGAGTTAAAGATGCAATTCTTTGGTAAAAAGCAGCAGTTCCATGAATCTTTAAGAGATTTTGCCCTCAGTTTACAGGAAGCTTGGCATATCCTTGAGCAGGCTGACCCCTCTGAAGCTATTAATGCTGATGTGATTAAAGACATTCGAAATCCAATGGGGTTTCCCCGCACAGGTTTGAATCCTGTTCGTGACACCAAAAGTTGTGGTAACCTCGTGTGGGACACGGATGAGGATGATGGTGGTAATAGTTGTTATTCTTGTTGTTAATATTTAATCATAAAACAACTCCGCTTCGGTGATGAACAGTCTCTTTACTGGTGATATAAATAACTATTTACAGATGACGGCAGGTCAGTGTTTTCCACACATACTGTGGTAAATTCAACCACACCAGACAGGCAGACCTCTGAGGGGCAGCTTTTCTTCTCACGATGCGCTAGAAAAACTACTCACAAAATGGAGGACGTCAACTCCCTCTATTTCCTCTCAACTGCCGTCTCCCAACCGACCCTATTCTTCCATGCGTAGTCGGAGTTAGCTCCTCCCCCCTGCATGGGACTCCTACCACTGCAGTCATTGGATGACTGCACATGGGAAACTTAACCCTCTGGGTGCTACCTGTCAGCAGGTTTTCACAATATCCTACAGTACTTAATATACATAGAAAATTACATTTGTGCTAAATACTCTATATTTCTGGTATCCCAAGAAGATGACCACTTTGTGGGATACCACATGGGCACCACTTCTGCACTTTTCACCCAGACTTGGTTTTGTCTTACAAATACTGATGTAAAATAGGGATGAGTGCAGTCAACCAACAAGCTTTATTATATGCGGAAGTTGCCTGTACACTGCTGTGAACAATAAAAAAATAAATAAATAAATAATGTGGGTTCCATCTACTTTTGATAACCAGCCACGGTAAAGCTGGTTTTCAAATGGTATTATCAAGGTGGGAAGGCCCATAGTTATTTGGCCCTCCCAGCCTGAAAATACCAGCCCGCAGCCACCCCAGAAATGGCGCACTCATTAGAGGTACAAATTCTGTCACTTTGCCCAGCTTTTCCCGATCGCCCTGGTGCGGTGGCAATCGGGGTAATACGTTTGAGGTTGATGTAAACCTGTGAATTGACAGCTGGCATCAAGCTCCAGGGTTAGTAATGGATAGGGGTTTATAAGATACCCTCATTATTACCCCAGCAAGCATAGTTAAAAAAAAAAAAACAAAAACACAGAAGCAGGAAAAGATAAAGACTCCCCACATGCCCTCGTTCACCAATGTATTAGTAAAACAAATATTCTGGAAGTTCCGAAGTAATCAAAAGAGTAATGTCCCATGATATCCATCAATACCTTTGGAGCTTAGTTCTATGAACGTTCTCAAAACAAGGCTCCATAGGTCATTGTTGGTCAGCGGCAGCAAGGACGTTCTCACAAGCAGTTATATCACTAAGTTACTGATGTCACTGCTTGTGAGAAATTCTGTGCTGCCTCATCTGAGAATGCAGCTCCATAGCAATTGATGAGTTTTGTGGGACATTACTCTATTGGGTCCCAGCGGAACTTTGAGGATTTCTTTTTCAAGTAATACATTGGTGAGAGATGGAGTCTTTAATCAAATGTACTATTTTTTCTGGTTGTATGTGTTTTTTTAACTTTATGCCTGCTGGGGTAGTATGGGGGAGTCTGACAGACTTCTGGGGCGGCAGGCTGCTATTTTCAGGTTGAGAAAGGCCAAATAACACTTCCCCCCCCCTCCGCCGCCTGATAACACCAGTCTCCAGCTGCCTACTTTACTTTGGCTGGTTATCAAACATAGGATAGAGTCCACATCATTTTTTTAAAGTATTTATTTAAATAATTCAAAATAATAGCATGGGATCCCCTCTATTTTTGATCACCAGCCAAGGTAAAGCTGACACCTAAAGATTGCTGCCCCCAGCTGTCCGCTTTACCCGCGTTGGTTATCAAAAACAGGCAAGACCGCACAATTTTTATATTTTTTTGCAGGTCAAGTGTCCCCATTTTGCTTTATTTTTCAGCCCCCTTAGCCCTTATTACGACTATTTTACAGCACACAAGTTCGGGTCTACATTGACTTATATGGGATTTGAAGTTCTTGTTCCAAATCAATTTTTAAGTCTGTCCAAACTTGGCAAATACAAACATCCACGGGTCACTCATCACTAATGTAACATACTGACCACAAACTGAACTTGGCCTCAGGGTTTATTACACAAGCAAATATTGGCCTGCAACAAGCATTGATTAGGGATATGGAAGCCTCTTCCCATAGAAAATAGATGAAAACTGGGCCAAATGTTCCTGTTGATGGACGATTCAGTAGACAGCAAAGAGTAGTACATTTATATGTTCGCACCAACATTATGACTTACATGTCTGTAGCCTGGGCTGTGCTTAAATAAGAAACAATAATTGGATATTGATATTGCATACCCCAGTGTGTGCTGTAGAAATTGAGTCTAATTGAGACAGTCTGACTGGCACTTTTTCCTCTATACTTCCCCCTTATGAAGCTTTAGGCGAGACGCGTAGGGGCGCACGACTCTGCGATCTGGCTGGTACGATTTGACACATGGGTAAGTGTGATTAGGTTTGTGACATGTACTCTGACTCACTCCGTTTAACATCTTTCTGGTTTTCTGTGGGGCTGTTTAGCCCTGAACATATGATTTGATATATTGAGTTTGCAGCTACATGGATATGACTTTTTTTACCCTGCATTTATCTGACTAACTTAGTCTTCTCTGCCCTCCCCATGGGACACTGCTCTAATTTGCATGTGAGTTACTTTGAAATTCCATGGGGGAAGTGTTAATCAGCCCATTCATTATCAAGTATTTTTTCTATGTTTGGGTTAATGTGCTGCTGTTCCCTGTTCTCGTTTACTCTATGATCTCTACTTTTGTACTGAATTATAATTTATATATGATGACAATCCAACCTGTTTTTTACCTGGTCTTATAATAAAATTGACTTTTATATGCATCATCTGAGGTTGTGATTTTGACTGGTTATGATGACATGATTTCTTTGCACGCCGAGTCCTTTTTTCTTTTGTGTTCATTAATCTGTATTTTAAGGACGTGTTTGAGCGGTTATAAAATTACCGCATATATGATTCCACAATTGCGGATTCGTCTATTTAAGCTCTAGATTAGTAATGGGAGGTGTCTATGACACCCTCCATCACAAATCTGTGAGTGAAAGTAAACACAAATACCGAAAAAATCCTTTATTTGGAATAAAAGAAAAAAACACCCTCTTTCACTACTTTATTAACCCCTAAAACACCCCTACAGGTCCGACGTAATCCACACGAGGTCCCACGAGGTAATCCACACGAGGTCCCACGACTATTCAGCTCTGCCACATCTGAATTCCACATGTGCGATCATGGAACATGACTGCCCGCTGTGAGCTCCAGAGAATGAATGAGCCGTGTTCAGCGGTGACGTCACTCACATGAGTTGCGGTCACAGCTGGAGCCCTCCACCTGTGACCGCACTCCCCTCCTCCCAGCCGGCACTGTCAGTGTTAAAGGGCTGACGGGATGCGGGGTGCGGCCCCATACTTTAAGTCAGAGTGTTTCAGGTCACCAGATGTCATACCGTGGGAACCCAGGTATGAACTCTGAGTGACGTCACTGCTGCCAGCCGGGTCCCCCTAGTCACTGTTTCCCGGAGCCTAGAGAGATCGGACATGTTTTCGGTCTCTCCAGACTCTGATGTAGGAGAGCCAGGACTGTCGTGGGACATCGTGTGGATTACAGAGGTACCTCAAGGGTCTTTTAGTGGTTAATAAAGAGGGGAAAGAGGGTACTGTATTTTATTTCAAATAAAGGATTTTACTCTGTGTTTATTTATTTTTACTTTAGGATTAGTGATGGGGGGAGTCTCAAAGACCCCTACCTATCACTAATTCTGGGCTTGAATGACAGTTGTGCATCATTATTATTCCGTAGCCGCACATACCGCAACATGGACACAGACACTCCCCATGTCACATAGGATAACATGGGGAGTGTCTGTACTTGCTTAAACCTGTGGATTTACCTAAAAAAATCCAGAGAAATCCGTAGGTTTTCCGCAGCAAATTTCGCGGGTACAGAGTCCAGAGGGCACAAAGCCTTACAGTCCGGGTCTGCCCATTACTAGTGGTGACCCCTCACCGGGGCAGTTACCTGTAGGAACGTCCTCTTTGCATCGCTCACCATCCCGCACATCACTTTCTCCTTTTGCCATTATGTCTTCAGCATTGATATTTTTCAGATCTTTACTCGGATTTCAAAGCTGTGAAAGTAATAATATAATAGTCAGAGATACAAGGAAAACTCACATGGAATATTCTAGATGGACGCTTTTACTACTCGCTTGTGTGGCACCTGAGCTGCGCATAGATTCCATCATCTCCACCTTCTCTATCACTAAGTGCTGCCCACAGAGTCATGGTAGCACAAGGCATAGTTAAATAACCATTTACATTCATAACTTAAATAACTATATAAATAAATAAATAGACACAGACAGAATGTGGATGAAAAGTGGCCGTGATGGTTTATTAAGAGTAACCAATACAATTAAATAAACATTAAAGATACCAACAAACCTATAAATATATTTTAAACATAAATGCATGATGTTACACCATCATGCAACCAAAATAAACCATTACCAAGCAAATCCACCCAGGCGACCTGGGTGATTTTTCCACAAGGACACGACTAAAAAGTCGTGGCCCCCCCCCAAACCACTCAGCCACTTCTCAACCACAGACTGTAAACCCACATTAAAAATATCCAAACCTATCTCTGACAGATGAACCCAATCATGCCTAAATAACCCTGGCGTAAAATCCTCTAAATCAATGTGCCGATAAGAAAAACCGCCCAAAACAATAAACAATTTTTCCAGCTCCCTATTAATCCTTTTCCTAATCTTATTCATGAACGAACACCCCTCCTGACTCCACACTAACCGCGGTATCATCTCCGAATACACCAATGTAGTGTCTGGAAACCCAGTTTTTATACTCATTAAATCCCTTCGCATACTAAATAACATTTCAAGGGTATTCACTTTTCCAATGTCGTTTCCTCGTAAATGAATGATGATTAAATCTGGAAGAGGAGCCTTCAAGATCAAGTCATTCAAAACATTAACCAAATTTAACCACCGGAGGCCCCTGTATCCAAACCAAAAAATTTGAATAGATTCCTGCTGGAATGATAAATTTTCAGTGTAGCTCCTGCGCTTGGCTCTCTTCTGAGCCCAAAAAATGTAAGAGTGTCCTACAATCCATACCGTCAAAGGTCCTAATAATTGAAAATGATTAAAACAATAAATTAGGACGAATGTACCCCTTAAACCTCCTTGATTCCCAGCGGCCAATACACTTAATTGTGTCATCGCCTAGCCCGAGCATTGCCGCTTCAGTGGCAGCTCCAATCCTAAACGAGTGGGAGGAAATTTTTTGGGAGCCAATGTGCAGTTTTGCAAGACATTTCTTTAGAACACTATTAAACTGGAATATGGTAGCTGGTTCCTCATTGGCATGAACCAAAAAAGAGCCAGGCACCATAGCACGATAGTGAAACCATTTACGTACATTATTAACTGGACATACCTCAGACTCCAGCACTTTATTTAACGAAATGACACGACCCTTACCCAATTGATCTGTTTTTGATCTCCGAAGAGTGATCAATAATCGGTCATTTGATAATACTACATCGCTCAATAGTAAGCCAGATAACTGATTCTTATTAACAGCTACTAACTCACTGATTCTTAATGCAGCAAAAAACATCAGGACGAAAGCCGTTCTAAATAAACATGTTTCGAACGAGTCAAAACAAACAAAAGGTAATACTTCCCATAACTTTCCGAGTAAATCAAAAGAAATTGGACATCTTTTATCAGGGTGACACCCTGATCTTCTTAAACCCTTCAAAACCTGCTTAACTGCAAAGAAACTATTCAATGGGGGGCTGCCATGTAGTTTTAGAAAAAATGAAACCCCGGCAATAACCCTTGCCAGTGAAGCATAACTAATGTTCTCATTTAATAAACCACTTATGAATAATAAAGCTGTATCCATATTTACTGCAGCAACCTTTACATTCCTTAAAACACAGAAATCACACCATTTTTTTCATGCGACTGAATAACCAGCCCATGTTCTACTAGCCACTGAATTTTTAATTGCCCCACTAATCCCACCTATAGAATGTCCCACAGATGACGAGGGCAAGGAGTGCCGTCTTGATCGGCATTGGGAACCAGATGCCGAAACTTCGCCCACTGCTGGTGAGAAAGACAATCAGCCACAGTGTTCCTGTTCTTCTTCATATCAAATGCTGCTTTTAACCAAATATTAAACTTTACGCAAATTAAAACGAGATGCCTCAATATCTTTGACGCCCAACCACATTTTGAAGATAATGTGTTGATACAGAAGACTAACCCTTGGTTGTCGGAAAGAAAAATAATCCTTTTATTCGCTAAAATTTTACCCCAGATCACCACTGCTACTAGTATTGAAAACAAATCCAACACCGTAACATTCTGAATCACCTTGTTCTGGACCCATGACTCGGGCCAGCAACCAACCGACCAGTGGTTATGCAGAACTATCCCATAACCCAAAGAACTATTGACACCAATAAAAAAGGACAAAGCTTCGGATGACTGAAACTGTTCCTGCCAACAAGCTACACCGTTAAAATCCTGAAGAAACTCCATCCAAATAGCCAAATCCTCTTTCATGTTCCTAGAAAGCCTGATATGAGCCCTTGGGGATTTTGCCCCTTTTGTAGCGTCATAAAGGCTCAGAGAAAACACCCTGCCCATCGGTATGATCCTTAAGGCAAAGTTCAATGACCCAAGCAATGACTGTAATTCTTTTAACACTACTTTCTCTTTAACAGACATAACACCAATCAAGTTTTAAGCTTAGCGACCTTTTCCTCAGGTAACCTGCATTCCATCTTTTCAGAATCTATCACAATACCTAAAAACTCCAACCTGCGGCACGGGAACAGTCTTCTCGTCTGCTAGCGGCACACCAAACAACTTAGCTATATCTATGAACTTTAATAATAACTCCAAACACACTGACGACTGACTACAACCAATGAACAAAAAATCATCTAAATAATGAATAGCTCCCCCTACTGATATCTCATATTGTAACATCCATTGCAAAAACGATGAAAAAGCTTCAAAATACAAACAAGATAAAGAAAAACCCATCGGTAAACACATATCAAAATAAAACTTCCCTTCAAAACAAAAACCTAACGAATTAAAACCTGAAGGATTCACTGGCAACAAACGAAATGCCGCTTTTATATCAGCTTTTGCCAATAAAGCATTCCTACCGAAACGTCTGAGCAACTCTACCGCCATATCGAAAGACGCGTATTTTACAGACGTACTAGCAGTATCAATCTCGTCGTTCAAAGACCCACCCGCCGGGTATGACAGATGATGAATAAGTCTAAAACTCCCTTTCTCTTTTTTAGGCACTAATCCTAATGGGGAGACTCTAACATTAGCAAACGGAGGAGAACTAAACGGCCCAGCAACTCTGCCGGCCTCCACTTCCTTTTCAATTTTTTCCTTTGCGATATGAGGAAGCTCCTTTACCGAAGCCAGATTTTCAAACATACAACAACCTAAACCCTTAAATTCTGGTACAAAAAATCCATCTGTGAAACCTTTCAGCACCAAATCACGCTTCACCTTGTCTGGGAAAAGGTCGAGCCATGGACGCATTTTTCCCACCCTCACTGGCGTCAACGCTTTTACTAAGTTGTTCTTTAAGTGAAGTTCCTTGGGCACTGGTTTGGGCAGTCTTTTTAAAGCACTTAGCCATGGGATGTGTTCCCCTGCAAAATGAGCACTCATGTCGAAATCGACAATTGTTTAACCATTTACATGTCGTCTCATTATACGCGAAACACACCCCTTTCTTCAAACCCTGAGAATTATGTCTTACTGGATTGTTTCTCTGTGGGAGCATCAGATTCAGCCAGAGCCCTACATCCTTTACCCCCCATTTAATGTGTGAATGAACCGCCATCTTTTGCCTGAACGATTCATCATATATCAACCATGCTGTGCCACCAAAATTGCGGTAGGCCTCCAGTATGATGTCCACATGTTGAAATAAACCGCTACACCATTCAGACCTTTTCTCCCCTAGAACAGCAGCATAAATCGAAAAAGCCTGGATCCAGTTATTAAATGACTTAAAAGGCTTTTTCTTGTCATCAGCCTCCTGCTTATCATCCCTCTTATCCGACCTATGCTGCTGTTCCCTACCTAGTGGTAATAACGTAAATAAATCAATAAATTCCCCATTCCAGATTCTTTCCTTAACAGAGGCACTCAAATGAAAGCCGAGCGGCGATAAATCACATGTGATCGCCTCCTTAAGGAAAGAATCAGGAATGCCCAGGGCTCTAGTACTGTTCAAGGAGTTTACTAAAGGTAACTCCTGACTATTACCCTTTAAAATGTCCACTAGTGTCTTAAATACAACATCTTTAAAATTATTAGGGAAAATGTTCTGCACAGGGAAAGGGGTAGAAAGCATCTCACCCCTCCTGCCGTCCTGTTGCTGAAGGCTTGCATCCGACCCGTCATCGCTGGACCCAGTCCCAGCAGCAGACAAATCCTCTTCAGGGCAACACCGAACTCCAGGCTCATCTTCATGCCCCGCCGCTGGAGCAGGCGTACCGCCTACCCAGGCCCCAAGTGCCACCGCTTCCCTAGAATTGTTCTTTTGCTTGGGCAGCGGCTGAACACTCCGGCCTTTGCTGCGCCCCCGTTCCCTGGGAGCCACCATCTTCTTCCTGTTGACCACGTCAGCTGACTCGGCGCGACCTCCTGCCGCGGCAGCGCCGGTCCCGGATTGAAGACGCTGCCGCTCTTGCGATGTCGCCCCGCGAGACTTGACTCCCAACGTCTTCTTCCGCTCCACTGCAGTCCTCCGCGATGACTCTGCCGGCGGTGAGTATGCTTCTTTTCTTCTCCTTTTTCTCCGCTGCGTCTTCTCCGCCGACTCCACCGCTGCCAACTCAGGATTCATGACCGGCGGCGACTCCGCCGGCCGCTCCGCTTCAGCTGGATCCAACGATGCCGAGGGATCAACGACTTCCAGGCAGGATCTCAGCCATTCCTCGCCGCCTCGTTCTCCGGCTCTTCTCAACAGCTGCTGCAGGAGGTCTTCCATGATGTGTTTCTTCAATCTTCATCAGCTGGACTGCCAGCTGACCGGTTAGTCACTCATATATATACCAAAAATCTCCCGCACAAATACCATAACCACCAATCATATTAAAGTAAAAAAGGCGCGCAACAGCTGGTTCAAACCAGTTTACTCAGCTGTCCGCGTTACATCACCTCACTTCACCATTATCTAATATGTTAACTCTTTCTTTACCAGCTTACTCTTTCACTGAACTTTTTCCCTGCCTGTGCGACCATGGCAACCCCTCGTTATCGGCTATGGGGTTTTTTTTCAGTACAGCAGCGATAGAAGCAGGCGTCACTGGAGCAGAGTCCAGACAACATTACGACACAGTGACTTCCTATATTATTTTGTCCTCACATTTTAGACACCTCATCATGGACAGGACCTTCTCTGTGATGTAGGTGTGACTATTTGGGGTCATTGTCACTATATAGATCAATTTCACACTCGCCCCACATTCAGGCTACAGATCGTACACATGTGCCCCAACCAGTCCACACACCCAAGATGATGTATTTTACCACCACTTACTGTAAAGGCTTGCCGCACACACAATGCAATCACTGCCCGCAGGCCATACACAAGTCACATGTACAATGTACCACCTACTCTCTAAGCTTTCTTAGGCAACAATATTAAAGTTTTAGGCTTCGATAAACACAAAGTTCAGTGCTGAACACCTGTAAGAAATACCAGTATCACAGACAATATAAATATCTAATGACAAGGATACTGAACAATAACATCACAAAATATTGTTAGTGACAACATCAATATCAAATGATGAAAATATCGCACAACAGCAATATCCTTATGTAGATTCTATGAAAAAGCTCAGCGACAAATGTGTATAAAAATAAATTATAGTATATCCCGAATCTAAGGTGCAGAATAAAATTGATAAAACAAATCACAAAATAATGACCAATAACAAAATAATCACCGATCACAATACTCTAAACCCAATGATTAGCGATGATGGAGAACCATTGATATAGTTACCGGCCAGAACTAAGTTCCTTCTATCCTTTCCAGGGATTCCTCTGCTATGGTCTCCTCTCTGGAGATGTCTTCTTCTCTCCTTCCTTTCCTCTCTCCTCCTCCTGTGCCAGGTTTGGGATTTTATACCCCATCTGTGACATCAGCTGTACATCTCCCCCACCAACCTGGAGACACTATGTCTCACCTTGTGAACAAAGAACTGTATTCATCAATCTGTTCTTTCCCTACAATCTGCTGTTAAAGGATAACGAAATGCTGATTATTCTCTGTTGACCCTGTATTTAAATTACATGGAGACACCTTGGCTGGGTGGTATCAGCCCCTAATGGTTATAATACAATGGGAATTTCTTGTGGACTCAGGAGCCTTTGTACTTTAAGATGCCACAAGCATTCATATGGAGAATCCTGATTACTACATCTTAATGTTCCTTGAGAAATTGAACTCTAAAGAACCAATATACTGTATATATGGAGGCAATTTACTTAAAACACCAAATAAAAAAGACCTCTTGTAAAAAATATCTTTTAAATTAGATAAAAATATTTTCCATGCAAATATACAATTATGACAACATGGACACAGTACCCCAGGTTGCTGTTTCTCAGGCAGAAGAAGGCCACAGGCTTTATCAGGAGAAATCTGATTGAGAGAATATCAAGGGGTTATGTAATGACTGTTTCCCTTATGGAACCCTTGGAGTGATTCTGTCGCGGGCGGTGGGGACGCGCTCGCCACGCTCGGGTCCGGGGCTTCTGCTGCTGCTGCTCGGTGGCTCGAGCGGTGGGCCGGACCCGGGGACTCGAGCGTCGCTCTTCGCCCGTGAATGAAAGGGGTGGTTTTGGGTTGGGGAGATTGTTTGTGACGCCACCCACGGGACGTGGTGATGATGGCACCACCGCTGCTGGTAACGGGGATCCCGGGAGAGATGGTGGGGTGCAGCCGAGATGTTGTCCCCTCCGTGGGTAAGGGGGGGTTTGGTGATCCCGGGGCCCGGTGGTGTGACGGGGAGGCTGGATGGCTGGGGTGCAGGGTTGCAGGGACAGCGCGGCGCGGTGCCGGACGGCACTGGTGTACTCACTCAGATAATCAATGACAGAGACTCTTGTAAACCAAACGGCCGGATGGACGGGTCCCGCAGCCGGTTGCAGTGCTGATGTTGTGCTCTCCCCGCATTGCTGATGGTGGCTGTCTTTCCCTGCACCTGTGTACTTTGTTGACTCCGATGGTTCCCCAAACGGTAGTCCGCTCCCCGGTGTATAGGTACCGTAGGAGCCCTTTTGCCCGCAGGCGCTGGCCCTTGGATCTCTAGCCTGTGGCGGTGGCTGTATATCCTCACGGTGTGAGCGGTTGCCTTCTGACGGGACTTGGGTAGTTAGGAAACCCTTGGGTCTGCCAACCTTGCTGTAGGTGCCTGGGCTCCGACCCAGACACCGCAGTAGTTTACTCCTCTCACTTTCACCTCCAAACATTATCTCTGTCTGACCTCAACTGCCACTTTTCCCGCCTCCAGGACGGTGAACTCCTCTATGGGCGGGGCCAACCGCCTGGCTCCGCCCCACCTGGTGTAGACATCAGCCCCTGGAGGGAGGCAACAAGGATTTTTGTTTGACTGCTGTAACTGCCTAGGGTGGGGGTGTGTGTATGTTGTTGTTATCTGTGACCCCTGGCTAGTCCAGGGTGTCACAATTCATCTTTAGTATTCTGTCAGTTGGGGTCATTGTAAACCTATCTCTAAAGGATGCTTTACATGCTGCGACATCGCTAACGATATATATCGTCGGGTCATGTCGTTAGTGACGCACATCCGGCGCCGTTAGCGACATCGCAGCGTGTGACACCAAGGAGCGACGATCAACGATCGCAAAAGCGTCAAAAAACGCTGATCGTTGACACGTCGATCCTTTTCATAATATCGTTGCTGCTGCAGGTACGATGTTGTTCATCATTCCTGCGGCATCACACATCGCTATGTGTGACACCGCAAGAACGACGAACATCTCCTTACCTGCGTTCACCGGCAATGAGGAAGGAAGGAGGTGGGCGGCATGTTCCGGCCGCTCATCTCCGCCCCTCCTCTGCTATTGGCCGGCCGCTTAGTGACGCTGTAGTGACGTCACTATGACGCCGAACGCACCTCCCCCTTGAAGGAGGGATTGTTCGGCGGTCACAGCGACGTCGCTGTAAAGGTATGTGCGTGTGATGCTGCCATAGCGATAATGTTCGCTACGGCAGCGATCACCAAATGTCGCACCAACGACGGGGGTGGGTGCTATCACTAGCGATGTCACAGCGTGTAAAGCACCCTTTAAGGTGACTTGTATACATAAATTCGACTTTAATCTCATGTTATCAAAAATTCCCTGAGGGAAAAATTAACAACGCCACAACGGGACATCTAAGTTTGTAAATTGAGGTCAGGGTGGCTGCCTACTATTATACATGACCAGGAGGCTCCTTGGAAATTTTACTATCAGAAAATTTCTCTTACCCTACCAAGCAAGACAGAGTTGGAGACTTTGTCAATCTATATCAAACAATTTTCAAAAGAATCCCCTGACGATCCCCCATTTATTGTTAGAAAGGGTTGAAACGCATCCGGAGAGCTTAAGGATTTTTTTTGTCAAATCCCTTAGAGGTGATCTAACCTGATTATATACGGTATGGATTATGTACCCATTTATGATTGCCCTATATTGTTATGGTAATCGTCATCTGGGGATTACAGCCATACTGTATGTCCTTGGACCGTAGTAACGGGTTAACGGTTCAGTTTTGTATGTAATATCTGTGTTGCTGTGTTCACTCACGCTTTAGGCACTTGTTAAGAGAAGTGGTGGTGGTGACCCCAAATAGTGGAGATAAGGGTTATTTTTAGGGACAGCCACAGTTCAACGGGGGATACCCAAAAATGATGGTGCCCTCCGTTGTTAGGAAGGGGAATTAAGGGTACATTTAGGTAGGCCCGGTCCTCAACCTATCTGAATCAACTGAACAACTTTTCTGGACCCGATTTCCCTATCTCTCACTTCTGAGGTTAATGTGTGTCTTTACTTGCACTAACACCAGTTTGTCATTCAGTGTCCATGTTGTTATTATAATTGTATATTTGCATGGAAAATATTTTTTATCTAATTTAATGATTTAATAAAGGATATTTTTACAAGAGGTCTTTTTGATTTGGTGTTCCTTGAGAAATTGACCTAAGACCTAGTGACTATAGAAGCCACATTCACACAGCCGAGATAAGTGTAGGGCTGGGGGCTGAAGCCTGTAGCCATATGCTTTATCTGTGCTGGGTATCATAATATGGGGGTACCCTATGTGAATTTATTTACTGTTATACCACGATAGTGACCCGCAGACAGCGTCTGTGATTGCAAGCAGTCAGAAGCTGTCACATAGGCTGAGGGCGCATCTGACTGCAACCAGACACAGATGCCAGTGTGATGCCCTGGACTAGCCAGGTAGTCACAGTTAGCCCCATACACTACACCCATCCCCAAATAAGGTGACAGCAGCCAACCATTAAAACCCTGGTTACCTCCCTCTGGGTTTGATGTCCACACAATGGGGGCGGAGCCTGGCAGTTGGCCATGCCTCCCAGGAGTTCACATGCCCCGAGGCCACCCCACCTGCCCATGAGGACAAGCCTGTAGATGCTGCCCGTGGACGGCCCTTCGTTCAGCCCGCACCGATCCTGTTGCCGTGGAAGGTTCCCCGGGAGGTGCCCGTCCGCAAGGAGAAGCCGCCGGTCCCGGAAGTGACCGCGCCCAAAGAGGTCCTGGCCCCAGCAGTCCGCCCGGCCATGGAGAAGGTGGAAGCTGTACGGAAGAAGGCCCGGCAGGTGAGGTCCGTCGCTCCCGAACCCCAGGCCTCGGCTGAGGCAGCGCAGGGTTGCCGCTGCAGAGCAGCACCACATGCCACGTCACTGCGGGGCTCCCCAGCTGCAAAGGTACCAGTCGTAGCCGGTACGGGGGAGCTCCGGCAGGGCCTGACCCTCGCGCAGCGGGAGCAGGCGGATGCTCTGTATTGGGAGCGGCAGCCAAACCAACTGGGCCGAGAAATTGCAGCCCGGGAACGGCAGAGAGCAGAGGTACTGGCCCGCACCATCTGCGAAAAGGAGAACTTGCGGAGTGCCACCTTCCGGGTGCGGGGCCAAACCTATGAAGGCCAAGTCCGCTGGTTTGACCCCCAGCGTGGATGGGAGTTCGTCTTTGAACCGGGCCTGGAGGCCGAAATCTTTGTTTCCCGATGGGACGTTAACTCCCACCTCCCGATGGGTCATCCAGACCGTGACCTGCTGCCAGGTGACCTGGTGACATACACCCGTCACTGCGGGGAGAGGAGCTGGTTTGCCCTCAATGTGAAGAGGAAGGAGAGCCGTAATGTTCCAAGGCGGCCCCAGTCCCCTCCCCCACCGTACAGCTCCGAGGTCCTGGTCGAGGAGGAGTATGAAGAAGAAAGTTAAAGTGCGGTAGCGGTTCCCGGCTACCATGTTAAAGTCCCCGTTGGGACCATCCTGTCCGTCCCCATTGGGACTTTGCTTTTACCCCATTTTCATATAGACAAGGCCGAGAACTGGCAGGCCACCCAAAAACTATTGGGCCTTGTAAATAGCCCTTTGGACCACCTTCTGTCCCACAGTCTCCGGAAAGGCTGGTTGGAGGAAGGGCCTGTGGCAGAGTAGGCCGGGGCCCTGTCACCACTGGAACCGGTGACAACCCTTCGGGTCAGGGGTCCCCTGGACGTGGGGCCTCTGAGAGACTGCTAGGTATGGAACTTCGTACCCGGCCCGTTGTGGGCAATACTTGGGCCTGATTCCTGGACTGGGGAAAAAAGGGGTGCTGACCTGTGCTTTTAGAGGCAGCATCAAGGCTAGGTTTGCTTGGGTGGGCAAACAGAAGGACCTGGTCCCGTTCCCGTTAATAAAAATGTTCGTAACGTTTAAGAAACCTGCCTCCCGTAATGGGATGATTCCTTAAGTATGCTTATGTAAAAACTGTTATTATAATTGTATTATGTTCTCTTTTTCTTATCTTTCCAGTTAAAACAAAATAAACCGGTGGTGGTCGGGCAGCCCGCGGACGGTCTGCATTCAACCAAGGGGGAGTGTGACGCCCTGGACTAGCCAGGTAGTCACAGTTAGCCCCATGCACTACACCCATCCCCAAAGAAGGTGACAGCAGCCAACCATTAAAACCCTGGTTACCTCCCTCTGGGTTTGATGTCCACACCATGGGGGCGGAGCCTGGTGGTTGGCCACGCCCCCCCAGGAGTTCACATGCCCAGAGGCAGGAAAACAAGTTCAGATTAGTTTTGACAGTGGAGTAGTGGTGAAGTGGAGTGAGGAGTAAAATCTGTCTGTCCCCTGGGTAGACGCCCGGGCACTTTGACCAGGAGGCAGACGGTGGTGGCCGTCTGCAGGAGCCGGGAAGACAGTCCTGGTGGAACCGTAGGACAGGGTAGTGGCCCGCCGGTACCGAACCGGGAAACCAGCTGGAAACCGAAGCACAAGTGGGGGTACTCAGACCCTGAAACGCGGTCCCGAATCTACCGGACCCCGTTAATTAACTGATTGAGGTCTGGACTTTAGGTCCTTTCTCACCCACCGATTCCGGATAACGGCCACCACCAAGGGCCAAAGATCCACCGGGCCAGCGCCTGCGGGCAACGGGCTCTGCCGACGTACACGCCGGGGAGCAGGACTCCTGTCGCTAAAGCGCGGTTGTCCAAAATCTACAAAAAGGTGCAGGAGAAGACGGCTACCACCAACCGTTTGGGGACCGAAGCGACCCGCTGCGGGCACCGACTATCCACCGTTTGGTTTACCAGAGACTCCTGTGTGTTTGTCCGAGTGAGTACTACTGGGCCCGTGGACCACGCACCGACACTGCACAACATCAACCGGGTCCCGGGGCCACCATCCCCTGCCCACGGAGGGGTTAACATCACAAGCTGCCCCCAACATCTCCCCCGGGGTGCCCAGTAATCGGCAGTGGTGGTGCTACATTCACCACAACCCGTGGGTGGCGTCACGAACTCTAAATCTAATCCAAAATCCCCACTTGACACGCCAGCCCCCTTACAGAGCGATGTGACCCCCGGTCCGGAGACGCTCAAGCCACCAACACACGAGCTCGGATCCGAGCGGCTCAGCTGTAGCCGAGCGCGGGGCGGTACACCAGGACGGCCGGTGAGTAGGGGAAGCAGTGAATATAGATGAGCAATAATGAGTGGCCCCGGAAGAAGACTGAGCGGCATAGAAGCAATTACAGCCGCGTCAGAGAGTCAGTAAAGGCTCATTCAGATGACCGTTCTGTTTGTCCTGGTCAGTTCCTTTTTTGCGGACCTACTGACGAGACCATCTTTTCAATGAGTTTTGTGTAAGATCGGATGGCACACAGAAGCACTTCCGTGTGCCATCAAATCCTACAAAAAAACACATCGGTGTCTGTCCTTTCCGTTATTATGGAATATGCCCCATTCTGTTCTGTAATTGCGGACCGTGACACAATACAAGTCAATGGGTTTGCAAAATCCACGGAAGGATTTCCGCGTGGCTTCCGTCGATCGGTGCCTCTGCAGTATATGTCCCACTCCCCCGCCAGCCCCGCAGCTGCTCGCACAGCAGTGTGTCAGCATCTGCTCGTACAGCAGTGTGTCAGCATCTGCTCGTACAGCAGTGTGCGAGCAGCTGCGGGGATGACGAGTTCTGTCATCAAGAGGTTAGCTAAGTTCATTACCTGCGGTGATGAAGTCCGTTGTACTCCTGACGTCAGCGCTCGTCACTGAATTCCATGCCCGCAGTGATATCACCACAAGTCTCACAAGTAGCCCGAGACTGTGACTAGCAGTAATGTCACGGGCTCATGTGATACTTTGCTTGACAATGCGGCGGTCATTGAACTCAGGTAATGTACCTAGCTAACCTCATGACGTCGGCGGTCGCTATGTCCTGCAGTGACCTGGCCTGACCTAATGATGTTAGCTCAGGTCACTGCACTGCTCTCCCAGCCAATGGGGAACCTTCAATTGGCAGTTTAAGATTCATAAATGTATAAAATTACATTAAAATAGAATTATGAAAAAAAAAGTGTCAAAAATTATATTTTTAAAAACCATTCATATGTGTTGTTAAATATTTCTTTAAAAAAAAATTGTAACAATGAAAACAGTATTTGTGTCAGTGAATAAATAGAAGTTCACATGTACTAAAATAATAATAATATAGTGCTATTAATTACTTAGCGCTTTACATACATCAGCAACACTGTTCCCATTGGGCTCACAATCTAAGGTCCCTATCAGTTTGTCTTTAGAGTGTGGGCGGAAACTGGAGAAGTCGGGAGGAAACTCACGCAAACACGGGGAGAACATACAAACTCCTTGCAGATGTTGTCCTTGGCAGGATTTGAACCCAGGACCCCAGCGCTGCAAGACTGCACTACTAACCACTGAGCGACCATGCTGCCTATACTCACCTCTGGTGTGACCGGGGTTCCAGTGATGTCTGAAGCCACATTTCTGGGGTCCACATGACATTTTTATGACATGTGAGCCCCGCGACCAATCTGCGCTCTCCCCACCTTTCAACATTTGAGCAGAATAGGAGTGCAGCTCTGATTTCCTGCTCAAAATGTTCGAAGGAGGAGAGAAGGAAACCGGCACTGATTGGTCACGGGGCCCTGGGAACGCGACTTCAGACATCGTTGGAAACGCAACTACACCGGAGAGAAGTATAGGCTTATTTTTATGGGGGTGAAAAGGGGAATGAGCAGGGGATGTCAAAGTGTCGCGGGCGGAGGAGGGGACGCTGCGCTCTCCCACTGCTCGGGTCCGGCTGCTCTGTGGTGGCTCGAGCGGTGGGCCGGATCCCGGGGACTCGAGCGGCGTTCCTCGCCCGTGACTGAAAAGGGGATTTTGATTGTGGGGGTTTTGGTTATTGTCCGTGACGCCACCCATGGTTGTGGGGATATTGGTGACACCACCGCTGCTCTAGACGGGGATCCCGGGAGCGGTGACAGGGAGCAGCTTGGTTGTTATTTCTCCCCTCCGTGGGTAGGGGGTTGGTTGTCCCGGGGCCCGGTGATGGGGTAGGGATGGATGGCAGGCGGGTTACAGGGCCTGGTGAGGTGCAGGGTCGCAGGGGCAGCGCTGTGCCGCACGGCACGGTGGTACTCACTCAGCCAATGATGAGGACACAGTTCTCAGTAAAACACACGGCTGGATGGAGGGGTCCCACAGACGGCTGCGGTGTTGTTTCTCCCGGCAGGTTGTTGGTGACTGCCTTTCCCTGCACCTATGTACGGTAGATGGTTACGATGGGTTCCCACAGGTAACCCGCTCCCCAACTTGGATATGGGCCGGAGGAGCCCCTTTTGCCCGCAGGCGCTGGCCCTGAGAAACGGTTGCCTTGGCGGTGGCGGTGTCTCCCTCACTTGGTTGGACTGTTGCCTTCTGTCGGGACTTGGCTGTTGGGAAACCCAGGAGGTTCCCTTCACTAACGAATTTGGCAAATTCACGGCGACTCCTAGCCTTGCCGGGGTCCGTAAGCCCCTGCCAGATGGTGCTGACTTCTCTTTGCGTACCGGTCCGGTACCGCCGGGCCACCGCCCATCCACGGTCCTTACGGTAGACTCCAATCAGCCACTCCTGCAGACGGTCACCACCGTCTGCCAACCTTGCTGTCTCGCCCGGGCCACACACCCGGACGCTGTCAGTTAGTTGCTTCACTACCACTTCTCCTCCTTCCACTTTCACCTCCAAAACTAATCTCTCTGTTTTTCCCACCTCCAGGACTGTGAACTCCTCGGTGGGCGGGACCAACCGCCTGGCCCACCCCCTGGTGTGAACATCAGCCCCTGGAGGAAGGCAACAAGGGTTTTGTGTCTGACTTCGGTGTGCCTGCTGGGAGTGTGGGGTGTGTTGGTGTTGTTCTCTGTGGCCCCTGGCTTGTCCAGGGCGCCACAAAAGCAGTGGACAAACCCTTTAATTTTACTGCATTTGTCACTATACAATATCTCTTGCTGCACATATAGAATCCAGATCACATCCCTCTGCCACCTGATCAACTTATTTGAATTAGGATGAGCAAGGTCACCACACACTTTCCTCTCAGGTTTCACCCTCACCTGAATACTGCAGACTGAGCCGCAGCTATGAGTGGTGACATCAGCGAGTTCCCCTGACATCACAGCTGGATTCCCACGGTACCTCAGCTATAACATCAGGGTAAGCCAATAAACTCAATGCCAGATTACTGAATTAGATGTTGTGCACACATTGAGTGGTTGCAGACATGTCTGCATCATCTGGCAAAAAAATCACCAAAACTTCAAGAGTTTTATATGCGGTTTCAGTGCGGTTCGGGTCAGGAGATACAGCTTTGGCTAAGAAATGTCTGCAACTAAATACTCAATGTGCACACATCACCTAATCTGGTAATCTGGCACTGAGTTCAATACATTCACCTGACGTCACAGCTGGGGTACCATGGTGACCTGACCTGAAGTGAACTCATTGAACTTAGTGAGCTCACCTCGGGTGAAGTCATTTAACTCAATGCTACAATATCGGATTAGGCAATGTGCGCAAATTGAATATTTGGTTGCAGAAATTTCTGCACCAAGTTTGCATCTCCTGGCAAAAACACGGTGCAGTTTAGATGTGTTTGTGGTGCAGTTTTTGCCAGAAGATGTAGAATTGGTGTGGAAATGTCTGTAACCAAAGACTCAACATGCACACGCAGTGTATTCTGATAATCCAGCATCCAATGGTTCAATGAGTTCACCTGAGGTGAGGTCATTGAGTTCACCTCAGGTCAATTCACTATGGGAACCTCCAGCTGTGACGTCAAGTTAACTCACTGATGTCAACGCTCACAGCTGTGGCTCAGTCAGTGTGTCCCTGATGGCCACAGTGAGCAGTCATGATTTCTAATGTGACCGTTGTGAGAAGGTGACTGGTGATATTGTTAATGGGCGGTATGTAACACAAAAGTGGTGCAAGCCTGAAGTTCTGTTGTGGTGCTTGTAGTACCACGGCTTTGTATCATAATGTCCACTGGGTCGGGCTTGCAGGTGGCTGGAGAGATGGACGAGTCTGGCCACCTACATACAGTGCTGTGCAAATTAATTGGGAAAAAAGCATTTTTTAAGTAAAATCGTAAGTTGGTTACCAGTCAGTGATTCAAACCAGTTTTAACTGCTTTGAAAAGAGAATGAAGAAGAAAAAGGAAAACGGCACCAAGAATTGATAAAACACTTATCAGAAATAGTAAAATGAATGCAAGAAAAACAAGTAAAGACCTCCAAAGAGTCGTGTTCACTGCAGATATTGATACAGTATTAGCGATTCGACTGTACGGCGCAGGCTTCTGGAACTTGGTCGGAGGGCAACAAAGCCAGTAAAGAAACAACTTCTAACATCTCCAATGAAGGCAAAACGACTCACATGGGCAAAAAAATATAAATCTTAGACAACCAGCCAGTGGAAAAAGGTAATTTTCAGTGAAGAAACCCATCTTTTTGTTCAAGGGTAAAGAGCAAGTGTTGTTAGAAGCATAAATGAACCATTGTGAGCTGATCATATTCAACAAACTGTAAAACACCCTCAAAAACAGATGTTTTGGGGCTTTTTTACAGCTGATGGTACAGGGAGCTTATTTCCTGTTGATGGTTTGATGAATTCATCCAAATACATAGACGTTTTAAAATGTTTTATTGTGCCATTCATGCATAAATTTGAAGGGACATTCCAAGAAGATTTGGCTCCATGCCACAATTCCAAGTGTGTGAAGAAATTCCTGGAAGACAATAAAGTAAAAGTGCTGGACTGGCCTAGCAATTCACCAGACTTAAATCCTATAGAAAATTTGTGGAGCATTGTGAAGAGACGTCTTGGCAAAATGGACTATACAACCAAATAACGCATGATAAACAGTGCCATACAAGTGTGTGACGCCCTGGCCTATCAGGTCGTCAAAGGGTATTGTACAATCTGCCCTTCTGTGCAATATCCACCTCCTCCTTGATTACGGGTCCCCAACTTATGGTGTTGCCAACAACAGCTAATTAAAATCCTAGGAACACTCTGCACCACACCCACCAAACACAACAGTGGACTGCCTGAGTGGAATAGGGTCGTCAACTTGGGGGGTTGGTTAAGGGGATGTCAGGAGTGTCAAAAGTAAGTCAGCGAAGTGTAGGAAGTGAAGGAAAGAGGAGGTAAAGAGCCAGGCTCCTTGGAAGTAACTAGGTGGCAGACGGTGGTCTGGGCCTAGTAAAAGCTGCACCCCTGGTCGCAGAGGATCGTGACAAGGGGCACGGAACTGTCGAGGAGGACAGCCGGTGGCCTTGTACCATCACTAGGCTGGGACCAGCACACGACGGGGTATTTGGATCCTAGGTCAGGGAGTAGCTTCAGACAACCTGACAATTTACCCGACGAGAATGGAGCCTTGAAGATCCGCCATCCACTCGCTCCAAAATCGAGGGGGATAGGACTTTCCACTAAACCGGTCCAGGAAATCCCATGCGTGAACCCTGAGAGCAAGCTCCCACAGTTAGCCACACTGGGGAGCGGGACCCGACTAGTTCTACACTACCGGGTCCAACTGACAAGTGAACTTAGTGCCAGGAGGAAGGTCACGGATTACCAGGCAACACCAGCGGGGACGGGACCCAAACGTGCTTCCCTCAGCGGCAGAGATGTCCAGAACTTTGGTTTACCAAGTTGTCGGTGTCAGCTTTACGGACTGAGTGAGTACGCAAGTGACCCTTTCACCCCCAACGGCACTCCCCAACACCTTCACCAAGTCCCGGGGCATCCTCCCTACCCGTGGAGGGGTTAGAACACCTAGCTGTCCACTCCATCGCCCCCGGTTACTCCCAGCTGCAGCGGTGGTACTCTACCTTACCACACACGTGGCGTCACGAACTTTAAATACACAATCCCCTGTAAATACCCCCTTCTATTTGAGTGGCCGCACGACCCCAGGGTCCAGAGACCCTCAAGGCACCACGGATCCGGATCCGAGCAGCCTGGCTGCTGATGCGGGGGCAGCACAAGTGGTTCCATGATGAAGAATTGAAGAATTTATGCAACAATTTGGTAGAATCAATGCCAAAATGCATTGAAAAATGTCATATCTGCTAAAGGAGGACATATTTCTTACTAAAATTGGTATGTAACAGTGCATTATAACATTTTTTTATTAAATATTCAAAAATTTGTGTTTTTTTTGCTTTCTCCCAATTAATTTGCACAGCACTGTACCCCCGCCCATGGGTGTGTTTGACATGTGGCTGACTGGTCATATGTCAGGTATAATGGAGTCTGATTTTTGCAGATGGACAGAGAGTGTGCAGCACATGGGAACAGTGTGCTGGAGGTCTCAGTCTGGGAAAAGACTGGAGAGGACTACACTGGCAGGAGCCAAGTCAGTCCGGGTGAGGACTGTGAAAAGACACAGCTAGGCTGTAGAGTGCTGTGGCTGCAGGAACGAACCTCTGCTGGAGGTGAATACACTGGCAGGAGCTAATGTGGGGAAGGCTGCCATACTTCCACATGGACTTGTAAATGGACTGGAAGCCCACGGTATGTGGCTGAGTTTATTTGCCTTTAAGCCAGGAAAGGCTTGTTTATGTTTAAGAGCAGTTTATGCATGGAGTGTTTTAAATAAACTGCCGGAATTTTTATAAAGAGACTGTTATCTGTGTTACCTAAGCTACCTCGTATCACTGCGAGTGAAACCCCTAAGTTGCGGTGTGCAATTTCACACCAGACACTGCAGCTTCAGGATGTAGCAGAGCCGGGACTGTCGTGAGACCTTGTGTGGATTACGTCAGTCTTGTGGGGGTGTTTTTGGGGTAATAAATTAGTAAAAAAGGGTGGGTTGGTTTTTTTTTTTTAATAAAGGACTTGTGTTTATTTCTTTTTACTTACAGGATTAGGACTAGGGTGGGTCTCACAGACCCCTCCCCATTACTAATCCAGGGCTAGATGACAGCTGATTTTTTTGACAAATCACAGTTGCCATTTAACCCTTTATATTACCCCCAATTGCCACTGTACCAGGGCAATCAGGATAATCCGAGTAAAGCACCGGGATTGGCGCATCTAATGGATACGACAATACTGGACAGCTGTGAGCTACTATTTTAAGGCTGGGGATCCAATAACCATAGGCATCCCTAGACAGAGTATACCAGACCACAGCTATCGGCTTTATCTTGGCTGGGTATCAAAATTGGGGGAGAATTGCATGCTTTAAAAAAAATAAAAAATTTAAATAATTAAAAAAAAAGCCAGATGGGGTCCCTCATATTTTGATACACAGCCAAAATAATGCGCACACCTGGGGGCTACAGTCTGTAGCTGTCTGCTTTATCTGCGCTTGGTATCAAAATACAGGGGACCTTTTTTTTTTAAATTTATTTTTACATTCCACTTGGGCAACCAGACAGCTGCTGTGAGAGCAACCAATCAGAGACGCTGGCAGTCTGACTACAGCCAATCACAGATACAGTCACAGAGGGTGGACAGGTGAAGCAGTGAATATGAATGAAATCTAATGAGCGGACCCGGACCCAGAAGCAGAGTGACAATCGCATGGAGACTGGTAAGTATGTCCCATTTTAACAATTTACCTTCCTTTTCTAACAGTAACACGGATGTGTAACGCCCTGGACTAGCCAGGTAGTCACAGGTAGTCCCTTACATAAACACCTTCCCCTAAAAAGGTACCAGCAGCCAACCTTAAAACCCTGAGTCACCCCTCTCAGGACTTGAAGTTCACACCAGGGGGCAGAGCCAGACAGTTGGCCATGCCCACCGAGGAGTTCGGACAGCCTGAGGCGGGAAAACACAACAGATGAGTTTTGGAGGTGAAAGGGAGAGGAAAGTAGAGGAGTAGGGAGAGCGTTAGGAGGAGAAGACGTCTGTCAGGGATCTGGGTCGGAGCCCGGATACCCTGTGGCCAGGAGGCAGATGGTGGTGGCCGCCTGCAGGAGCTGGGATTACAGCCGGTGGAACCATAAGAGACTGGTACCGAACCGGGAAACCGATTGGAAACCGGAGCACCAGGAGGGGTACTCAGACCCAGTACGAGGCCCAGAAGCTACTGGATCGAGTCGAATTCACTGATTAGGGTCTGGACTTTAGGTCCTTTCCCACCCAAGACCTGACTGAAGACAACCGCCCAACCAGAGGGATAGAAAGCCACCGCCCAGGCATCGAGATCCCACGGGCCAGCGTCTGCGGGCAAATGGGCTTTACCGGCACACACAAAGCTGGGGAGCGGACTACCGTTGCTCAGGCATAGGAGTCACCATTTTACCAAAAGTGAGGTGCAGGAGAAAGGCGGAAACCACCAACCTGAAGAGAGGAGAAGCGCAGCCAGCTGCGGGCACCGTCCACCATCTTGTTTGGTTCACCAGAGACTCCAGAGTGTCTGTAATACTGAGTACAGCCGTGCCCTCGGGCCGCGCACCGCACCAACATGCCAGCATGCATCCCCCTCCCCAGCCACAGCGCCCTCGGGCCCCAGGACCATCACCCCCTACCCACGGAGGAGTCAACACCAAGCTGCGCAATAACGTCCCCGGGAGCGTAGTCAACGGCAGTGGTGGTGTCCATCCATTCACCACAACCTGTGGGTGGCGTCACGAACTTAACCCCCAAAAAAACAACCACGTCCGCGGCCGTGGACCACCCCACCGAACACCACCCCTCATGTAGCGCCAGCATTACCTTCAGAGCGACATCACCCCCGAGTCCGCGAGGAGCTCGAGCCACCCACCGACGAGCATGGATCCGAGCGGCACGGCATGCGGCCGAGCCCTGGGGCGGTACACATCGACCTCTTCTGGTGTCACGAACAGGATTGAACCCATCCACTTACCTGTGGAAGTGCACCTTGAAGTTATCGTCAGCGGTGTCCCGTTGAAAAATTGCAGAATCCGCCATCTTGTCACTGTCCTGTGGCGCGAAGTTTCCCGCCAAAGCCGTCTTCTCCAAGAAAATGGTGCGAGAGTGAAGCCCCACCCCCTGAGAACAGAGCGGTGCAGAAAGAAAGCAGAGTGCCCCGAAAAGACCAAGGGGGAATGGAGGAAAGATGTCCGTGCCTAACTTGGATGGTGGAGGAGCGCTGGCCACGGGAGCGGCGGCGCCTGAGGACGGGAATGTAGCAGCCCTCGCTCCGGTCGCAGGAGTGGGGGAGGCCATGGGTCCGGCGGTCGCCCAGGTAATGCCGATCTCCTTGCCCTACATGCCCGGTGCTACCTGGCTACCTCAGTATGATGGGAAGCCTGATGTCTTGCAGGTGTTCCGGAAAAAGATAAGCACGATCCTTGACTTCTATGCCATGACCGGCAGACAGCGTGCGACGGTAGTGCTAGGGCAGCTGACCAGCGCAGCCGAGCAGGAGACGGAGACCTGGGCAGATGCAGACCGGGCCTCGGTGACCACTATCTTCGAGACACTCCAGACCGCCATTGAAACCCGCACCGAGGCTGAGTTGCGGATGCAGTTATACCAATGTTGGCAACGGCCCACGGACAGTATAAGAGACTATGCCTTGCGCCTGCAGACAGCCCTCCGGACACTGAGGCGGGTGGACACCATCACTGAGGCCGACAGCAACAAGATGCTAGTGGAGCAGTTCCTGTAGGGACTCGGGTCTGCTGAAGATCGCAAACAATTGCGGTTATGGAGCACGCCGACCTAGACTTTGCAGTACTAAAGGAGTGGGCCATCAAGGCCCTGCAAGCACCAACCATCGGCGCTCTTGATACGACCCCTTGGCCGGTCGAAACCGCTCCCGTCTCGGTAGCGCCCCCTCCATTGGCTCTACCGGCCCCTGCTGCCCCCTTCGGGACGATGGAACAGCTGGCCTCGAAGGTCTGACGCATGAACGAAAACCTCTCCGGATCCTCGCCGCACTCCAGCTACCGATGAGAGCCAAGACCTAGGAGAAGATCCAGCTCACCAACAGCCCGGAGGATGTCCCTTGGATGCAGCGCAGGAAGAACAATGACCCGCAGTATCGGCCACCTGTCTGGTACAGGTGCAACAAGCCTGGCCATTACTCTAGGCGATGCCCGTTAAACGAGCAACCCGAGGCCAAGGGCCAATCCTCAGGAGTAGACCCTCACGGCCCGACTGATTGGCGAGACCGGTATGTTGGAGGCCGCCCCATCATCTCCCTGGCAGTGGATGGCGTCCCGACCATGGCCCTGTTGGACACTGGATCGCAGGTAACAACCATGACCTACACATTATACCAGCGATATTGGGCTGATAGTGAACTTGCCCCTCCCGACGATAGCATGACTATTATTGCGGCCAATGGGCTCCCTATGACCCAGATGGGATTCAAGGAGGTGACCCTGACTGTGGGACGGACTGAGCTGAAACGCCAAGGGATGATTGTGGTGCTGAATGAGTCCAGTGACCGTAACCCGAAAGTGGTCCTAGGGACCAACTTGATTGAGCACTGTATGGGAGAGGTGTTGAGCCTGTTACAGCAGCTGTCTGTCACAGCAGGAGGGGGTCAGCAGAGGGCACTGCAGCGTGAAATCCGGACACTCCTGCATTGGCAGCAAGTAAACCTGACGGGTGGAGAGATTGGTGGAGTGCGGGTGATGGACGCAGCCCCTTTGGTGGTACCGCCAAGGAGCGAGATGATGATTTGGTGCAGGGCATGCAGTAGGCCCCCAGGGATGGGATTACCCGGCGTTGGTAGAGCCCTCGCCTTCAGAGCACTGGCCCACAGTAATGGCAGCCAGGGGGGTGATTGACATCAAGAAGGGGAGAGTGCCTGTGAGAGTGCTGAATTGCAGAGAGGAAGAGGTTAGGCTCCCCCGCTATGCCACCATAGCTAAACTGTTCACCATAGACACCCACGCTATCCATGAAAGCATCCCCACTACACCTGCACCCAGCATGAGCAGTGACACCCCATCCATGCAGCTAGAGGAATGGTGCCGGGAGTTGCATGTCGGCACCGAGTCTACCCCGGTACACCACAAAGAGGGGGTATACAGGGTAGTACAGGAGTATGGGCAGGTTTTCAGCAAGCACCCGCTAGACTTCGGGAGGATTAAGGGGGTTCAACACCATATCTCCACAGGCACACATCCACCCATTAAAGAAAGGTATAGGCCGATCCCACTAGCACACTATCAATGCGCCAAATGTTGAGGAACATGAAGGAGGCAGGGGTCATCCGGGATAGTTGTAGTCCCTGGGCAGCTCCGTTGGTGCTGGTAAAGAAGAAGGATGGTACCATGAGAATGTGTGTGGATTACCGGAAGATCAATCAGATAACGCATAAAGATGCCTACCCTCTCCCCCCGCATCAAAGAGTCGCTGGCTGCACTAAAGACTGCTAATTATTTCTCTACCCTTGACCTTACCAGTGGATACTGGCAGGTGGCGGTTGCACAGAAAGATCGTGAGAAGACCGCATTTGCTACCCCCATGGGACTCTGCGAGTTCAACAGTATGCCGTTCGGGCTGTGCAATGCCCCCGGGACCTTCCAACGCTTCATGGAGTGCTGCTTTGGGCATCTCAACTTCGAGACTGTTCTATTGTATTTGGATGACGTGATTGTGTATTCCAAGACGTACGAGGCCCACCTGGAGCACCTGGCAGAAGTGTTTGCGGCCCTCTCCAAGTACGGGATGAAGCTGAAGCCCTCCAAGTGCCATCTGCTGAAACCCAAGGTGCAGTACCTCGGACACATGGTGAGCGAAGAAGGTGTAGCCCCGGATCCTGAGAAGGTTGCTGCTATCCAGAGCTGGCCGCGACCGACCACGGTGAAGGAGGTGAGGCAGTTCCTGGTCCTAGTGGGCTACTACCACCGTTTCATCAAGGGGTACACGAAGATGGCCGCGCCCATGCAAAACTTCCTCGTGGGACAGACCAAGAACGGGAGAGCCCCTGGGCTCCCATTTGTCTGGGGCGTGAAGCACGAGCAGTCTTTTCACCAGTTGAAAGAAATCTTGGCCTACCCCGATTACAGCCTCCCGTTCGTCCTCTACACCGACCCCAGCAATGTGGGCCTGGGTGCGGTCCTGTCCCAGGTACAGGACGGGAAGGAGAAAGTGATCGCCTACGCTAGTAGAAAACTCCGGCCAATGGAAAGGAACCCCGAAAATTACAGCTCCTTCAAGCTTGAGTTCTTAGCCCTCGTGTGGGCGATAACCGAAAGGTTTAAGCATTACCTTGCGGCGG
The DNA here is from genome assembly GCF_048569485.1 of Anomaloglossus baeobatrachus. Classification (NCBI taxonomy): domain Eukaryota; kingdom Metazoa; phylum Chordata; class Amphibia; order Anura; family Aromobatidae; genus Anomaloglossus; species Anomaloglossus baeobatrachus. Next base: position 248,602,985 of record NC_134359.1, read on the forward strand.
CGAAGTTCACTGCCTACACAGACAACAATCCGTTGACACATCTGGATACAGCCAAGTTGGGTGGCCTGGAGCAGCGGTGGATGGCTCAATTGTGCAATTACGATTTCACTATCAAGTACAGGGCTAGCCGCAAGAACACCAACGCGGATGCGCTGTCTCGGATGCCGCACCTACCCGATGAAGGGGTGGAAGACGACGACCTTGAGGAAATTGAGCTACCCGCGTTCCATCGGCCACGGGATGAGAAGCCCTGTGTTAACCAACAGCAGGCGAATCTTGATCCGCTGCCCAGCCAAGGGTGGCAAGAAGCTCAGGACCAAGAACCTGCAGTCCAGTTGGTCAAAACCATGAATGCGCAGGGCTCTTCCAGGATGGACCCCGCAGCCCCCTCAGAAGCTCAGCGGTTGTGGAAGGAGAGAGACCGGCTGTGCTTACATCAAGGGAAGCTGTATAGGGAGCTGATCAAGCCGAAGACCCATGAGAAGGTTCGCCAGCTGGTGGTCCCCCAGACAAGCGTGCCCAAGGTCCTGCAGGCCTACCATGACGGCACAGGGCACTTCGGTTGGAAGAAGCTGGAAATGTTGCTCAGGGAGCGGTTTTACTGGAGTGGGATGCGAGAGTCTGTGGAGGCCTGGTGCCGAGAATGTGGCCCCTGTGCACTGAGAAGGCGGGACGAAGCCAGCCAGAAAGCCCCTCTAAAACCGATCATCACCCACCAGCCGCTGGAGTTGGTCGCTCTGGACCACGTCAAGCTCACGCCCAGCCGAAGCGGGTATACCTATGCCCTGACCATTGTGGACCACTACTCAAGGTTCATGGTGGTTGTTCCTGTTAAAGACTTGACGGGCCGTACCGCAGCTAGAACCTTCCAGGCCTACTTTTGCCGACTGCATGGCTATCCGGAAAAGGTGCTCACGGACCGGGGCCTGGCCTTTGAAGCAGAGGTGTGCCAGGAGTTTTGTCACTTGTACGGGTGCAAGAAGATCCGGAACACACCGTACCATGCCCAAACTAATGGGATGTGCGAGAAAATGAACCACCTGGTCCTGAACCTCCTCAAGACACTACCGTTGGAGGAAAAGAACCTGTGGCCGGAGAAACTGCCTGATCTGGTGGATATGTACAATAACATCCCCTGCGGTTCCACCAAGTGCACGCCCGCGTACCTGATGAGAGCCCGACCGGGACGGCTGCCACTGGACCTGGAAATGGACATAGAAGCGCCGAAGCTCTTGCCTCCACTGCCAACTGGGATGCCAAGCGACAGACGCAATACCGACGGATCTAGGAGTATGTGGAGAGGAATCTGCGCCAGAGCAGAGAAAAGCAGGAGCAGCGCTTCAACAAGCGGGCTCCGGTTGCCCCCTTTGAACCCGGGCATGTGGTACTGAAGCGCAAGAGAAGGATGCATAAGCTCGACAATCAATGGGCGAGGACCCCATATGTCATACAGCCTACTGGATGGGAGAGCGAGAAGACCTATCTGATCAGTCGCGACCAGGGGAAGACCACGGCTACCGTTTCCAGGGACCACCTGAAGAGATGCCCGGATCCCTTGGAGATTGGTAGATGAGTCTCCGGTTCCCGTGCCGAGCGGGGAAAGAGGTGATTCATACCGTGATGGGTGACTTCCCAGCAGACTGGCCTATGCAGAAGAGAGAAAGAGAGACCTTCAAAAATTCATGATTGACACACTGATATCATAATAAATCCAGGAAAATTCCATTTCATGATCATAAGGTGCAATTTAATTCATTATATAACAACACAATTGACAATAGATTTAAAGGGATGTCATTTGGACACACAAAGTGCAGAAGTGCCTGTAAAATCACAACCAGGGAGGTGTGCCTGAAAAATCAGATCCAGGGGTTTAATATGACATAAACATACATAGGGAATATTACAATTGCGGGTATACAATGTTCTGTGATACAAACATTATATACAACAATTTCATTTCATCAGGTTAGCCAAGTATGTGACACCAGCCACTATTCAGCAGTCATAGCTCATAATAAAACATGATATGCAGAATAAAGTTTTATCCTTATGTATGGGGAGGTGCATGCAGGATAAAGTATTGTCCCTATGTGTGGAGAAGTGCTGTCACAGCCTGAATCATGAGCATGGCAATCAGGGATCAATGAAGCTCCCTTAGTATATTCCAAGCTGGACCGGCAGACAAGGTAACCTACCACAATGACCCCTGGACCCGGTACAGACACACCACCCTGCACCTCGACGCGTTTCGCTGTCGCTTCGTCGGGAGGTGCAGGAATGATGTGAGTGACTGCTATATATCCGGAAAAGTATCACTTACCGTCCCACATTGGCACGCTGTGGTAATCCGATGCCCATCCTCCATACTGACCGGCGTTCCGGAATCCGAAATGCGCATGCGCGCAACCCAGAGTCCTGGTAGGACCGCTTCTATCTCCAAGAGAGAGGAGTTGCGATGGGGGCGTCTTGTGCGTCCTCATACGCGAACCTCTTTCTTGGATACTGGGAGCGGTCCATACATTTTCCGGATTCTGAGATGGGCGCAGTCCACATGTGGCTGCGCTACATCGATGATATTTTTTTGATTTGGCAGGGGGGGATCGATCGGCTAGACACCTTTATGCAACAACTCAACGACAATTCTAATAATATTCATCTTACTTATGTCCACAGCAGTGAGAAAATCGACTTCCTGGATGTGCGGGTTTTTAAAGGGAATGATGGAACTTTATGCACAGATTTATTTCGCAAACAAACAGCGGTGAACTCACTCTTGAGTGCAAAATCTTCACATCCAACTCAGGTGATTAAGTCCATACCTATTGGCCAGTTCTTACGTGTTCGACGTGTTTGTTCTAGTGATGCCTTATTTGAGCAACAATCAGAGGAATTAAAAAAGAGGTTTAGGGCCCGCCATTATCATCATAGATCCATACAAGATGGTTACATCAGGGCTAGGGATACCCCACGTGAGGAATTACTTAAAACTCATATTAAGTGCCATGATGAAGTTATTCGCTTTATCACCCCTTATCATGCGCAGTGGAGGGAGATGTCGGACATTGTCAGAAAACACTGGTCAATTCTCCAGACTGACAGTGACTTATCTCACATTTTAACTCCAGCACCCGCTATCACGCCAAGAAGATCAAAAACACTAAAGGATCAAATTGTGAGGAGTCATTATACTCCCATTGTTACCAACTTTTTTGGCAGTTCTAGGGGTTCCAATTGGGGTTCCCGATCCTGCGGGGACTGTGGTGCTTGTCCTCAGATGGACCGTGCGGTGGAGTTTTGGGACTCGAGCCGCAAAAATACCTATAAAATCAGAGAATTTATCAACTGCCGTTCGTCAGGCATTATTTATTGGGCGGTTTGCCCCTGTGGTCTGGTGTATGTAGGGCTGACTTCCCGGGAATTCAGGGTGCGGATTTTGGAGCACATCCGGGATATTAAAAACGCGGCCAAATTACACAAGCCAGAGGATATTTTCCTCCTAAAAAATATTCCCAAACACTTTAAAGAATGCCATGACTGTAACTGGCGTTTGTTAAAGTTCAGAGGAATTGAAAAAGTTCATCTTGGGTCTAGAGGTGGCGACCTTAAAAATACACTACTTAAAAGAGAGACTCGGTGGATAACTATACTTGACACTGTCAAACCGAGGGGTTTAAATGATATAATTAGTTATAAGCCGTTTTTGACCTGATCAGCTTGAACAGAATAAGATATATTAGCTCGTGGTTCTGCATTAGTTTTGGTTGATTGTGCCGATGGCTATACACCATTTTTTATTTCATGTTTTTAATAAATTTTTATGATTTTTTTCACTATATGATCTCTTAGATGTGGCTGGCTGCTGCCTTTGACTAATTTGGTTACCGGAAGGGAGAACACTGAAGAGTGAAGAGAGACAACTTTATGCTTAATATGGACTTACAGCACAGCAGAGATTTGTACTAATAGAAAGATCTTTGTGATTATTACCATGTTGCTTAATAATTGATTCATTTTATATGTGTTCATATCTGCTACTGTTCTCTGCTGCCATGTGCAGCATTATCGTGCTGCCCATCTCTTTGCCCTATTTAAATATGGTGACTCCGGCTTCCGTCCTGTGCGCGCGCGGCCGTCCGATCTCCCCTCCTCCTTTCTGTCTGGCGACCTACCAGGACTCTGGGTTGCGCGCATGCGCATTTCGGATTCCGGAACGCCGGTCAGTATGGAGGATGGGCATCGGATTACCGCGGCGCGCCAATGTGGGACGGTAAGTGATACTTTTCCGGATATATAGCAGTCACTCACATCATTCCTGCACCTCCCGACGAAGCGACAGCGAAACGCGTCGAGGTGCAGGGTGGTGTGTCTGTACCGGGTCCAGGGGTCATTGTGGTAGGTTACCTTGTCTGCCGGTCCAGCTTGGAATATACTAAGGGAGCTTCATTGATCCCTGATTGCCATGCTCATGATTCAGGCTGTGACAGCACTTCTCCACACATAGGGACAATACTTTATCCTGAATGCACCTCCCCATACATAAGGATAAAACTTTATTCTGCATATCATGTTTTATTATGAGCTATGACTGCTGAATAGTGGCTGGTGTCACATACTTGGCTAACCTGATGAAATGAAATTGTTGTATATAATGTTTGTATCACAGAACATTGTATACCCGCAATTGTAACATTCCCTATGTATGTTTATGTCATACTAAACCCCTGGATCTGATTTTTCAGGCACACCTCCCTGGTTGTGATTTTACAGGCACTTCTGCACTTTGTGTGTCCAAATGACATCCCTTTAAATCTATTGTCAATTGTGTTGTTATTTAATGAATTAAATTGCACCTTATGATCATGAAATGGAATTTTCCTGGATTTATTATGATATCAGTGTGTCAATCATGAATTTTTGAAGGTCTCTCTCTCTTCTGTGTCCTTTTTTGGTGACCATTCATATATACAGGTTTCTAATAGTATGGACCTATTTATTCATATTCTGTTGTTGACTGGCCTATGCAGAATGGTGCGGTGATTGTTCCCGTAATAATGGTCCCACAACCAGTGGAGGAAATGGAGATGGAGACGCCCACCAGCGAGCCACCTGAACAAGCGTCCAGGGATGCACCTACACCACGCCCCCGTAGGTCTCTGCCCAATATACCGGTCGTCCCCTCTGTCCCGCCGCCTCCCACTGACAATGCTGGACCCAGGAGGTCCACACGCCCCAACCTAGGTAGGCCCCCGCTTATGTACAGGGAAACTGCCATCTAGGGGCGCCACATGTTGATTGTGTAAATAACTGAATGAATGAGCACCAATCATCAGAGACTTTCACCTGATTAAGATAGAGATTAAAGGTAGCGGATCCCGGCTACCAAGTTGAAAAGTCCCCGTTGGGACCATACTGCCCGTCCCCGTTGTGACTTTGTTTTGCCCCATTTTAACCCCTTAACGACCGCCGATACGCCTTTTAACGGCGACAAATTAGGGTACTTCTTCCAAACCGCCGCTTTTTAACGGCGGTCGGAAAAAAGGGTCTAGCGCCCCCCAGAGTCAGAAAATTTCCGGGGTCTCAGCTGCCGGGGGTAGCTGAGACCCTGGAGATCATGATTCTGGCCGGTTTTTCCGGTCCCCGCTCACCTGATGACCGGTATACACCGTATACCGATGATCAGGTTACAGTAAATGACCGCGCCGGTAAAAAATCATTTATCTCCCATCTGGCATAAACAAACATGTCAGATGGGAGATAAATCTCATCCCCCGGTCCTCTCCGGTCCCCCGGTGTCGCTAAAGTGTCCCCCCCACCCCCCTTCCTCCCGAAAATCTAACATGGCGCTGCACATACCGGCGCGCACAGCAGCGCCGGCCGCATTTCCCCCTTTCCTTTGGTTTCTGTCGCATGTGCTATGACACATACGACAGAAACCTGCTCCCCAGGCCCTGCCAAGTCACCCCCTATCCCCACCCCGGTGTTCCCCGGTGTCCCCCGTACCTGTTAGCTCTGATCCCCCGCGGCCCCCTCCTCCGGCTCCTTCACAGTGCACGCCGGTCACACAAGCAGAGCGCGGCTGTCAGCTTCCTGTGTCTGTGACTCAGACGCTGGCTGCTGCTGCTGCTTGCACAGTCTGTAGCTGTGACCCGGGGAGGGTGGGTGCAAATTCTTTGCACCCACTGTCCTCAAATGGAGGGTCTGCCCTCCTAGAAAATGGGGGATACGTTCCCTGAACGTGCCCCCCATATTCTAGAAGGTCCAGAATCGCCGCGGGACGTCCAAATGGATTACAGCAGGGACTTGATTTTTTTTTTTTTCTTTTCAATAAATTGGCCAAAGAGGGAATGTTTTTGGGGAGTGTTTTTTCAAATAAAATTTTTTTTTGTTGTCAATTTTTTTTTATTATTACTGTCAATTAGTTATGTCTGGTATCAAATAGACGCTGTGACATAACTAATTGCTGGGCTTGATGCCAGGTGACATTACACATCTGGTATCAACCCCATTTATTACCCCGTTAGCCACCGCACCAGGGCGCGGGATGAGTTGGGGCGAAGCGCCAGGATTGGCACATCTGATGGATGCGCCACTTCTGGGGCGGCTGCGGCCTGCTATTTTTAGGCTGGGAAGAGTCCAATAACCATGGCTCTTCCCACCCTGAGAATACCAGACCCCAGCTGTCAGCTTCACCTTGACTGGTGATCTAATTTGGGGGGACCTTACGTTTGTTTTTTTTTTTAATTATTTATTTATAAATAATTAAAAAAAAAAAAACAGCTTGGGGAGCCCTCCAAATTGATCACCAGCCAAGGTGAAGCTGTCAGCTGCGGTTTGCAGGCTACAGCTGTCTGCTTTACCCTAGCTGGCTATCAAAAATAGGGGGGACCCCACGTCATTTATTTTAATTATTTTTTTTTCTTTTTGGGCTAAATACAAGGCTAGGCACCCTTTAGTGCCACATGAAAGGCACTAAAGGGCGCCAGCTTAGAATATGCAGGGGGTGGGACGTTATATATGTTTGACATCTATCCATTCATCCATTGTAGCATTTTAGGCTATGTGCCCACAATCAGGGTTTGCAGTGTTTTGGGCGCAGAGTGTTTTCCCTGCGTCCATAACGCTGCGTTGTGAAGTAGAAGCACAGTGGAAGGATTTTTAGAAATCCCATGCCCACTGTGCTTCTTTTCTCGGCAGCATAAACCGACCTGTGGCGCAGCTTCCCGAGCCTCAGCATGTCAATTTATGCTGCGGAGATGAGTGTGCTCTGCAGGTAGCATAGAACTAAAGTCCACAGCAGCCTGAACCCAAATCGTGGGCATGGGCAGCTGCGTTCTCCCGTGGACAACACTCACATCTCTGCAGGAAGGCTGACACTGTGTACTGGACACCGTGTCGCTGGATCATGGCCACATAGCCTAAAAGTGAGAAATTTGTTGCTACAGCAACATTTTTGTGAAGTACCTGTGGATTCAAAATGCTTACTATACTCCTGAATAAAATCCTTGAGGGGTCCAGTTTCCAAAATGGAGTCACTTGTTGGGGGTTTCTAATGTATAGGTAACCAAGAGGCCCTGCTAATGTGACATGGTGCGCGCAATTTATTTCAACTTTTCCAAAATTCAAATGGTGCTGCTTCCATTCCAAGCCCTCCCATATATCCAAACAGAGGTTTTTGGCCACATATGGGGTATCCCTGTGCTCACAAGAAATTGGATAACAACCTGTGGGGTCCACGTTTTGTTGTTGCCTCTTGAAAAAGTGAGAAATGTGATGCTAAAGAAACATTTTTGTGAAAAAAATGAAAATTTTCAATATGGCAACCTAAGCTTATCAAATTCTGTGAAGTATTCGTGGATTCAAAATGCTCAATATACAACTAGATAAAAGCCTTCAGGTTTCTTGATTCCAGAATGGGGTCACTTGTGGGGGGCCTCCACTGTTTAGGCACTTTAGGGGCTTTCCAAATGCGACATAGCGTCCACTAATTATTCCAGCCAAATGTTCAGTCAAATTGCACTCCTTCCCTTCCAAGACCTGCCGTGTGCCCAAACAGTTGATTTCCACCACATATAAGATATCACCAAACTCAGGAGAAATTGCAGAATACATTTCATGGTGATTTTTTTCCTGTTACCCTTGTGAAAAAAAAAGCTACCTGGTTGAAGTAACAATTTTGTGGTAAAATTTTATTTTTTATTTTCATGGCTCAACGTTATAAACTTCTGTGAAGCACCTGGGGGTTCAGGGTACTCACCAAACATCTAGATAAATTCCTTGAGAGGCCTAGTTTCCATTATGGGGTCACTTGTGGTGGTTTTTTGCTGTTTACGTACCTTAGGGGTCCTCCAAATGCAACATGGTGCCCGCAATCTTTTTCAGACAAATTTCCTTTCCAAAATTCAAATATTGCTCCTTTCGTTCCAAGCCCTCCCATTTGTCCAAACAAAGGTTTCAGACCACATGTGAGGTATCACCGCGCTCATAAAAAAGTGGGTAACAAACATTTGGGTCAAATTTTTGGAATTACCTCTTGAAAAAGTGAGAGAATTGATGCTAAAGCAACATTTTTGAGAAAAAAATTACAATTTTCAATATGACAAAGTAACGTTATCAAAATCTGTGAAGTACCTGTGGGTCCAAAATGCTCAGTATACCCCTCGATAGAAGCCTTAAGGGGTCTAGTTTCCAAAATGGGGTCACTTGAGGGGGGTTCCTGCTGTTTAGGTACCTTAGGGGATCTGTAAAAGCAACATGGTGCCCGCAATCTGTTTCAGCCAACTTTGCTTTCCAAAATTCAAATATTGCTCCTTTCATTCCGAGCTCTCCCATTTACCCAAACAAAGGTTTCTGACCACATGTGGGGTATTGGCGCGCTCATAAGAAAGTGGGTAACAAAGTGTGAGGTCCAATTTTTGGTGTTACCTCTTGAAAAAGTAAGAAAATTAGTGCTAAAGTAACATTTTTAGGTAAAATGTTAATTTTTATTTTTTTTCATTCCACATTACTTTAGTTCCTGTGAAGCACCTGAAGGGTTAATAAACTTCTTGAATGTGGTTTTGAGTACCTTGAAGGGTGCAGGTTTTAGAATGGTGTCACTTTTGGGTATTTTCTGTCACCCAGGCCTCTCAAAGTCACATCAAATGGGATGTGGTCCCTAAAAAAATGGTTTTGTAAATTTTGTTGAAAAAATGGGAAATTGCTGATGAACTTTGAACCCTTCTAACTTCCTAACCCCAAAAAATGTTGTTTCAAAAATTGCGCTGATCTAAAGTAGACAAGTGGGAAATGTTATTTATTAACTATTTTGTGTGACATAACTCTCCGGTTTATGGGCATAAAAATTAAAAGTTTGAAACTTGCAAAATTTTTAATTTTTTTTGTCAAATTTCAGATTTTTTCACAAATAAAATAAAAAAAATCATCCTAAATTTACCTCTAACATGAAGCCCAATATGTCACGAAAAAACAGTCTCAGAATCACCGGGATCCATTGAAGCGTTCCAGAGTTATAGCCTTATAAAGGGACACTGGTCAAAATTGCAAAAAATGGCCTGGGCATTAAGTACAAATCTGGCTTCGTCCTTAAGGGGTTAAAATGAACACGGCTGAGAACTAGCAGGCCACCCATAAACTTTTGGGCTTGTAAATAATTCTGGACCGGGCTGCCCCATCTCACAGCCTCCGGAGAGGCAGATTGGAGGATGGGCCTGAGGGAAAGTGATGGCCGAGGCCCCGTCACCAATACAACCGGTGGCGATCCTCCGGGTCCAGGGGTGCCCTGGACGTGGGGCCCCTGAGAGACAGCCGGGTGTGGAACTCTGTACCCGTCCCGTAATGCAAAACCTGGGCCCGTTCCTGGACTGGGGAAGAGGGGTGCTGCCCGTTTCTTAGGGGCAGCACCAAGGCTAGGTTTGTTTGGGTGGGCAAGTGGAAGGACCCGGTCCCGTTACCGTTATTAATAAAAATGTTTTATGTTTGCAACGGTTAAAGAATGTGCCTCCTGTAAGGAAAGATTTAAAAATATGCTTAAATTGTACAAAAGTTATTATAAATGTAAATATGTTATATCTTTTTCAGTTAAAAGCAACAAAATAAACCGGTGGTGGACGGGCAGCCTGCGGACGGTCTGCATTAAACCAAGGGGGAATGTGACGCCCTGGACTAGCCAGGTAGTCCAGCTAGTCCCTTACACAAACACCTTCCCCTAAAAAGGTACCAGCAGCCAACCTTAAAACCCTGAGTCACCCCTCTCAGGACTTGACGTTCACACTAGGGGGCGGAGCCAGGCAGTTGGCCACGCCCACCGAGGAGTTCGGATAGCCTGAGTCGGGAAAACACAACAGATGAGTTTTGGAAGTGAAAGGGAGAGGAAAGGAGAGGAGTAGGGAGAGAAGACGTCTGTCAGGGATCTGGGTCGGAGCCCGGATACCCTGTGGCCAGGAGGTGGTGGTGGCCGCCTGCAGGAGCTGGGACTACAGCCGGTGGAACCGTAAGGGACCGGGACCGGGTAGTGGCCCGCCGGTACCGAACCGGGAAACCGATTGGAAACCGGAGCACCAGGAGGGGTACTCAGACCCAGTACGAAGCCCAGAAGCCACTGGACCGAGTCAAATTCACTGATTGGGGTCTGGACTTTAGGTCCTTTCCCGCCCAAGACCCAACTGAAGACAACCGCCCAACCAGAGGGATAGAAAGCCACCGCCCAGGCATCGAGATCCCACGGGCCCGCGTCTGTGGGCAAACGGGCTTTACCGGCACACACAAAGCTGGGGAGCGGACTACCGTTGCTCAGGCATAGGAGTCACCATTTTACCAAAAGTGAGGTGCAGGAGAAAGGCGGAAACCACCAACCTGAAAAGGGGAGAAGCGCAGCTGGCTGCGGGCACCGTCCACTATCTTGTTTGGTTCACCAGAGACTCCAGAGTGTCTGTAATAGTGAGTACAGCCTTGCCCTCGGGCCGCACAGCCGGCCAAGCCCCGGGGCGGTACAGATGTCTCTGTCAAGTCAGTGTTCGGGGTCGTGCATGAACACTACATGTATAGTTCAGGTTTGCCCATCACTAGTTGCAAGTTAAATTTATGTATGAGATAGACAAGATGATTGGCTATAAAATTAAGGTTGTCTCACGCTCAACGCCGCAGTGGATGGTGAGATATGGAGCCTGAAAGTCAAAATTTCTAAACATTGTTACCCTTTTGCTTGTCACTGTGTATATTTCATATAAAATACACTAATATATATATATATATATCTCTATATACACACACACACACACACACACACACGCACACACACACCCCAGTATTGTATTCTCCTGTATACTGGATGTAACACTATGTGTACATACATCAGATGTTATATACAGATAATACGAGGGGCTGCTGATAAAGGCTACTTTAAATACTGTGATATCAGTACCGATATCACTAGCGAGCATACCCGCCCCCGTCGGTTTTGCGACACGGGCAAATTGCTGCTCGTGGTGCACAACGTTGCTAACACCCGTCACACGGACTTACCTTCCCTGCGAAGTCGCTCTGGCCAGCTAACCGCCTCCTTTCTAAGGGGGCAGTTTGTGTGGCGTCACAGCAACGTCACACGGCAGGCGTCTAATAGCAGAGGAGGGGCGGAGATGAGCGGCCGGAATATCCCGCCCACCTCCTTCCTTCCTCATTGCCGGTGGATGCAGGTAAGGAGATGTTCGTCGTCCCTGCGTTGTCACAAATAGCGATGTGTGCTGCCGCAGGAACGACGAACAACATCGTACCTGTGTGACGCCCTGGACTAGCCAGGTAGTCACTAACACAACATCTCACACCCCCCCTCCCCTGGTTAGGCAACAACAGTGAAACAAAATCCTTGTTGCCGTCCTCCAAGCTTGATGTCCACACCAGGTGGGGCGGAGCCAGGCGGTTGGCCCCACCCACCGAGGAGTTCACAGGCCTGGAGGCGGGAAAAGTAGACAGAGTTTTGTTTTGGAGTTGAAGTAGAGAGGAAGAGAAACTGGTGGTGTCTGGGTAGGAGCCCAGGCACGTACAGCAAGGTCGGCAGACGGTGGTGGCCGTCTGCAGGAGTGGTGCAGGTCGGCGGAACCGTAGGACCAGGGACGGGCGGTGGCCCGCCGGTACCGAGCCGGGGAGCAGATCTGTACCAAGCACAAATGCAGGGCCATCAGACCCCGACCAGGCTAGGATCCGCCGAAAAGGTCAAATCCGATAGTGACCGGGACCCCAGGGGTTCACTCACACCCAAGACCCGACAGAAGGCAACAGTCCACACAGTGAGGATAAAAAGCCACCGCCAGAGGCTATGGATCCAAGGGCCAGCGCCTGCGGGCAAAACGGGCTCCTTCGGTACATACACGCCGGCGAGCGGACTACCAGTGGGAAACCATCGGAGTCAATACATTCACAGTGGTGCAGGGAAAGACAGCCACCATCATCCTGTCCGGGGAGAGCAAAGACACTGTAGCCGGCTGCGGGACCCGTCCATCCAGCCGTTTGGTTTACCAGAGACTCTGTGAATCTGTGCCTGAGTGAGTACAACAGTGCCATCCGGCATCGTGCCGAGCTGCCCCCGCAACCCTGCACCCCGGCCTTCCTGCCTCCCCGTCCACTACCGGGCCCCGGGATTACCGACCCCTACCCACGGAGGGGTTAACACCAAGCTGCTCCCCGCCATCGCTCCCGGGAGACCCCTTACCAGCAGCGGTGGTGCCTACCATCACCACGACCCGTGGGTGGCGTTACAAACTATCTCCCCAAAAAAACACCCAACAGCCCTTTTCACTCGGGGGCGAGGAGAGCTGCTCGAGTCCCCGGGTCCGGCCCACCGCTCGAGCCACCGAGCAGCAGCAACCCCGGACCCGAGCGTAGCGAGCGCGGCCCCTCCGCCCGCAACAACTTGGCGTCACAAACAGGATTAGAACCAATCTACCTACCGGTAGAAGTGCGCCTTGCGGTCCCCACCGGCGGCGTCCGGCCTAAAAATTTGAAGTTCCGCCATCTTGGGCGTGAAGATTTCCCGCTGGAGCCGTCTTCCCCAAGCAGGGAGGGCGCGAAAGTGAAGCCCCGCCCGCAGAAGAAGGACGTGCTAGAAAGAACCAAGGGGGGGGCGGGAAAAAGATGTCTGCGCCTGACGGAGCCATGGGAGGAGCGGCGGTCGCAGCGGCGGTCGCAGCCGCGGCGGCGCCCGAAGACGGAAATGGGGCAGCCCTTGCTCCGGCCGCAGGAGCGGGGGAGGCCGCGGGCCCAGCGGTCGCCCAGGTAATGCCGATCTCCCTGCCCTATGTACCTGGTGCTGCCTGGCTACCGCAATAATGCCTGATGCTTTGCAGGCATTCCGTAAAAAGATTAGCCCGGTCCTCGATTTTTATGCCCTGACTGGCAGGCAACGGGCGGCGGTAGTGCTAGGGCAGCTAACTGGCGCGGCTGAGCAGGAGACGGAGACCTGGACCGACACTCACCGGGCCTCAGTGACTACCATTTTTGAGAAACTCCAAACCGCTTTTGAGACCCGAATGGAAGCGGAATTGCGGATGCAGTTTTATCAGCGCCGACAGCGGCCTGCGGATAATATAAGAGACTATGCCTTGCGCCTGCAAACAGCCCTCCGTACGCTGAAGCGGGTGGACACCATTAACGATGTGGACAGCAATAAGATGCTAGTAGAACAATTTCTGCAAGGGCTGGGGTCCACGGAAGACCGCAAGCAGCTACGGCTGTGGGCCCTGGAACACCCCGACCTGGACTTTGCAGTATTGGAAGAACGGCCCTGCAAGCCCCAACACCTGACACTCCTGAGGCGGCCCCATGGCCGGCTGAAACCGCTCCCATCTCGGTGGCACCTCCTCTCCTGGCTCTACCGGCCCCTGCAGCGCCCGTCGGGATGATGGAGGAACTGGCTGCCCAGGTCCTCCGCATGGATGGAGACCTTGCCAAGATCCTAGCCGCACTCCAGCTTCCGACGAGAGTCAAGCCCCCAGGGAAGATCCAGCTCGCCGACAGCCCAGAGGACGTCCCCTGGATGCAGCTGAGAAGAACCAACGACTCGCGGTATGGGCCTCCTATTTGGTACAGGTGCAACAAGCCTGGCCACTACTCCAGGCGATTCCCGTTAAACGAGCAACCCCTGGGGCCAAGGGCCAATCCTCAGGAGTAGACCCCAATGGCCCCCCGATTGGCGAGACCGGTACGTTGGAGCCCGCCCCATCATTCCTCTGGCGGTGGACGGCGTCCCGACTATGGCCCTATAGGACACAGGGTCACAGGTAACCACTATGCCATATACATTGTACTAGCAGTATTGGAGTGATGGTGAACTTGGCCCCCCTGATGACAGCCTGACCATTGTTGCGGCCAATGGGCTCCCTATGACCCAGGTGGGCTACAAAGAAGTGGCCCTGACCGTGGGACGTACGGAGCTAAAACACCAAGGGATGATTGTGGACGCAGACGCAGGATAAACGCAGGGCATTCATGAAAGACGGCGGAGAGGGCTTAGAGCTTGATGGGGACAAGAAAAAAGGAGGATTGGGGGACAGTAAGGTAACTTTCATGGGTGGGTATACTAGATGAGGGGATTATATACAAGATTTCAGCAGGTTAGTGCGTTATTTTACTGTGAGAACTATTGGCGACACATCATGTCTGAGCTACAGCAGTTTCTGGCTGCATTAGAAGTCAGGCAGCATTAGGCTATGTTCACACATTGAGTTTTTCATGAGTTTTATGCAAATTAAAAGTTGCTTTTTACTGTACTAACTGAATGTCCTACCGATGTGTGAAAATAAATAATGCCAGACCGGCCGAACCCTTCCACACATGCGATTTTTGGTGTGTTTTTTGGCCACAGGTTGCGTTTTTTGGTGCAGAAAAACCTGTGTTTTGACTGCAGCTTTTTTTTTTTTTTACTGCACAGAGATCAGATTTTGGCTGCAGAAAAAGAGCAACAAAAAGCAATGTGTGAATATAGCCTTACATGTACCTGTGTGTATACAGGTACAGCCTGCTGCTGTAATGGGTGCTCAGGGCACCCTCCACCTACAAGGGCCCAGAGTCTCCATCTGCCTCCAATAGCCTCATCACAAGAGGCGCAGCATTTCCTCACCTTCATCCAAGGGGAGATCACCTAGGAAGTATGGGGAGCTAAAGCGGGCTTTACACGCTGCGACATCGCTAATGCGGAGTCGTTGGGCTCACGGAATATGTGACACACATCCGGCAGCATTAGCGATGCCGTTGCGTGTGACACCGATAAGCGATTTTGCATCGTTGCAAAAACGTGCAAAATCGCTAATCGGCGACATGGGGGTCCATTCTCAAATCTCGTTACTGCAGCAGTAACGAGGTTGTTCCTCGTTCCTGCGGCAGCACACATCGCTGCGTGTGACGCCGCAGGAACGAGGAAGCTCCCCTTACCTGCCTCCCGGCCGCTATGAGGAAGGAGGGAGGTGGGCGGGATGTTACGTCCCGCTCAGCTCCGCCCCTCCGCTGCTATTGGGCGGCGGTTCAGTGACGTCGCTGTGACGCCGCACGGACCTCCCCCTTAGAAAGGAGGCGGTTCGCCCGTCACAGCGACGTCGCCGGACAGGTATGTATGTGTGACGGCTGTTGTGCGGCACGGGCAGCGATTTGCCCGTGTCGCGCAACAGATGGGTACCCACACTAGCGATATCGGGACCGATATCGCAGTGTGTAAAGTAGCCTTAAGTCCTGCAGTCAGTGGAGCAGAAGTGGGCCATCAGGTAAAAGATCACGGCAGGAGGTCAGTTTACAGGGTACAAAGGAAGAAAGAAATCTGCAGAAGCAATGATCAGAGGAGGCAGGAGCCTTTTGACAAATTCTCATCAGCACTTTAGTCTGGCACCCAGGAGAATATGCTAGATCAGGCAATAGTAATGGCTGACTCAACTATTCAGGCTGCTGCAGTCCTTGGATGAAAAGTTTTCCTTCCCTACAGGCTGGATCTTCCAAAGGGCTACTGGAGCAGTAATCATTGGCAGAAGGCGAGTTCCAGCGCCATCTGCTGGGCTGCTGGAGAATGTCTTCTTGCAGGATATGTGGACGCTGCTGTTTTGGTGCCACCTGCTGGTAGAGTTGAGCAGCACGCTGGTGTTCTGTTTTCTTTAGGCTATATTCGCACGCTAAATATCAAAAATACCTTCAGATAAAAAATTCGGTAGAATTAAATAAATAAAGGGAATGATGGTGCAAATATCATTAAAATTATTATTTTTATTCAACAATTAAAATAAATATTTTACAAATCCATATAAATATTAGGCAGGAAAAAATGTCCCATAAATTATAGCAGCGGTTTTACTAGGAAAATAAAGTGCATAATGCCAAGATCACTTAAAAAGTCAATCCCTAATATATGACAAAGTGCACAGTGCAAAATTGTATCTAAATCTTATGTCATATATAAATAAGGTTGTGGTATAATGATCCTATGTAAAAAGATTTTAACAGTTATTTAAATTGCAAGGAAAATGATACCTTAAGTGATCTGTAAAAGCTCCAAAGTGTACCGCAAAGCCCCGACACGTGTTTCAGCGATCCTTTCCGCTTGTAATAATGGTGCGTTTTTTATGCGTTTTTCCCCATTTTTTATGCGTTTTTTTTTCAGTAGAAGCAAGCCAAAAATGCAAGAAGATAGAACATGCTGCAGTTTTTTGTATGAAGTTTGTGACAAATAAACTGCAGACAAAAAAATTGCAACGTGCGCACAGCAAATCTGACTTCTCATAGACTTTGCTGGGAAGTCAAAAGTCAGAACTTTCTGGCAACAAAACTGCACCAAAAATGCAACAAAAACTGCAGCGTGCTCACATAGCCTTAGGCTAGGTTCGCACACTGCGTCTTTTTGACGCTGCGTTTTTGTGCGTTTTTGGCCGCTAAAAACGCACCTGCGTCGAAAAAACGCATCAAAAACGCATGCGTTTTTGCCGCGATTTGGTGCGGTTTTGGCTGCGTTTTTGATCTCTGCGTTTTGCTGCGTTTTTCCAATGCATTGCATGGGGGGAAAACGCAGAAAAACGCAGGAAAGAACTGACATGTCCATTTTTTTTTTTTTAACTCAAAAACGCAGGTAAAAAAAACAGATGTGTGCGGACAGCAAAAATGAAAACTCATAGACTTTGCTGGGGAAGCAAAGTCCTGCAGTTTTGAGGCCAAAAACGCACCTAAAAACGCGCACAAACGCCGTGAAAAACGCACTGTGCGCACATAGCCTTACAGGTGCCCGGTTCTCACTCAAAGTGTGCAGCCAGAAGCTGTATTATGGCAGGTGCTGGGATGGATTTTATTGTTTCTTTGGGGGGATGCCGTTGTTGTGCGATGGACGCTCTTTTGGGGGCTGTGAGCCATCATCTTGCACACCGATACATGCACATTTGGGTTTAGCTTATTTTACAATAGGGTAGTATGTCGGGAGATATTATCACAGCAGGTCTTAGGCAGCTTTTGGGTTCATGTGATAGTGTTTCAGGGTCAGAGCTGAAAACACCCCCGCCACCCCCTTATACTCTGGTGGTGTCTTACCGGACAGGGGTGCGGCAGCGGTGGTGGAGCGGGGTCATAGAAGGCAGGGGCAGTGCTGGAGTAGGTCAATGCTGCAAATGTTGTGCTGGCTGCGGTGGGGGCTGTGCTGGTTGCGGTGGGGGCTGTGCTGGCTGCAGTGGGGGCTGTGCTGACAGCGTGGAGCAGGACGGTGCAGTGAGTGTCACAGATGCTCTGTCGACAATGGGGGCTTCAAATAAATGGCGCCCAGAGTCGGCGTGTGCGCAGTTGGAGTGCTTGGCTCAATGACAAGTCAAGAGCTCTATCTGTGTGAGCACCAACATCGGGTCCCATTGTTTGAAGCCAGAGCATCTGGGACACCTGCCCCACCGCCCTGCTCCACACAACCAGCTGCCTGCAGAGACAGCCCTTCGACCGCACAGCCAGCCAGCCGCCTGCACAGCCAGCCGCCCGCACAAACAGCCAACCGCTTGCACAGGCAGACAGTCGCCCGCACTGACAGACAGCCACCGGCAAGGCCAGCCACCTAAAAAGACAGCTATCTGCACAGACAGAAAGTCGCCCACACAGATAGACAGCCAGCCACCGGCAAAGCCAGCCGCCCACAGTCAGCCCTCTGCACAGACAGCCACTGGCACAGACAGCCCCCACCGCAGCTCACACGGTAACCAACACAGCACCCATTCTCCACCTCCCGGTAAGCTACATTTGGATTTTAAGATGCACCCCTCTTTTTCCTCCCGTATTTTTTTTGTTTTATTTCTAATGTGGTGAAGGGGGGGGTGATTTGAACTTTTAGTTTTTTGTACATTTTTTCAGTTCAAACAGAAAACATGTCGGAGTCCGTGTATCCATTCTGTTATTATGGAACATGTCCTATTCTGTTCTGTAATTGCGGCCTGTGACACAAGTCAATGGGTCCGAAAAATCACCGGAAGAAACACAGAAGCACTTCCGTGTGGCTTCCATCAGGTGCCCCTGCAGTCTGTGTCCCACTCCACCGCCAGCTCTGCAGCTGCTCGCTGAGCAGTGTGTCAACAGCTGTGATGAGCGCCGACATCTGTAGGTTAGCTAAGTTCATTACCTGCTGAAGTCCGCTGTACACCTGACGTCAGCGCTCGTCACTGACTTCCATTCCTGCAGCGTTCTCACTTCAAGTCTCGCAGGCGACCTGAAGCTGTGACTAGCGGTAACATTACGGGCAGCTTGCGATACTTCGCTTGTGAACGCGGTGGACAATAGAAGTCAGTGACAAGCGCTGACCTCCCGAGTTCAGCGGCGTTCATCATCGCAGGTAATGTACCTAGCTAACCTCATGATGTCTGCTCTCGTCATGCCCTGCAGTGACCTGGCCTGCCCTAATGATGTTATCTGAGGTCACTGCACTGCTCTCTCAGCCAATGAGGAACATTCTGTTCTTCACTGACTGGGACAGGGAGTATGGTATGGATCGTCGTGGGACCCCCTTATTGGATTACGTCGGACCCAGATTTGTTTTTTCTTTTCAATAAATTGAAAGAGGGAATGTGTTGGTGTTTTGTTTTCACAAATAAAAATTTTTTTGGTCATTTTTTTTCTTATTTGTTTTATTACTGACTGGGTTAATGATGTTCGGTATCTGATAGATGCCGTGACATCACTAATTGCAGGTGCTAGAAGTGGGGAGACAAAAGGCGCAATAGGGTCTTACCCGATATAACGTGAAATGATAAGAAGGGAATAGGTACACTCACCTGATAGAGTTGTGCCAGTCACAACTCCTTGAATCGCATGTGAGTGTCAGCGTGGTTTAAGCAGCGGCCCCGTAAATAGTGGAAAATGGTATATAATAAAATAAAGGAAAACGGGTTTTAGCCGCGCTAAAAACCACTGATGCAAGATTAATGAAGAAGTTTCTTTTTATTTCAGCATTCCAACGCGTTTCAGAGACAAGGACCGTCTCCTTCCTCAGGGAAAAAAATCACTAATGCCATTGCTTGATGCCAGGTGACATTACACAGCTGGTATCAACCCCATATATTACCCCAGTTGCCACCACACCAGGGCAATGTGATAAGTTGGGGAGAAGCACCAGGATTGGGGTATCTAATGGATGCGCCACCTCTGGGGCGGCTTCGGCCTGCTATTTCTAGAGAAGTGTTCAACAACCGTGGACCTCCTTAGTCTGAGAATACCAGACCACAGCTGTCAGCTTTACCTTGGCTGGTGATCAAATTTGAGGGATCCCACGATTTTTGTTTTAAATTATTTATTTAATTTAATATAAGAGCGTGCGGTGCCCACTGTTTTGGATTACCTGCCAATGTGAAGCTGCCAGCTGTGGTCTGCAGGCTGCAGCTGTCTGCTTTACCCTAGCTGGCTACAAAAAATAGGGGGGACCCCACGCTGTTTTTTATTTATTTTTTGGTTAAGTACAAGGCTAAACACCCTTTAGTGCCACCTGAAAGGCACTAAAGGGTGCAAGATTACAATATGCAGGGGAGAGGGACATTATAAATGTCTTTGTTATCTATATCTATTCTCTATCTATTATCTATCTTTCTAGCTTTTCACTGTATGTAACACTTCTTCTGTTCTTTTGTTTTGTTTGAGGTCCGAAAAAAAAAAAGGATGGCACATGGACCATATACAGAACAGATGCGGATGTTAGGCTATGTTCGCACATGTGCGTATTGCATGCAGTTAGGCTGCAATCTGCACCGCAGCGTAACTGCATGCGTCCTGCGTCCCCAGCATAATCTATGAAGACTATGCAGGAGATGTGCGCACGTGGCTTATTAGAGCGCAGCTCTTCGGCTGCTGCCCGAAGCGCGCATTCTAAGAAGTAATATGTCACTTATTCCGTGCTCTCTGCATTCATCCCCCGCTCTGTCTATGGGAGGGGCTGCACTCAGAGCGCATGAAATCGGCTTTTTTTTTTATTACGGACTCTTTCTGCAGCGATTTGAAGCACACGTGTGCTGTTCAAATTGCTGCAGAAATTTCTGCAGGGACAGAACGCAATGTGCGCACATAGCCTTACACGGATGCATCCATGGAAAAACAGGACCGATTTTTCCGGACCGCAAATATGGGACGGTCGTGTGAATGTAGTTTAATTAGCAAGTTCTTGCCACCCAAAACAAAACACAAATTCACCTACAGGTATATTTTTTAAGAATTAAATGTAAATGCCTATATGAACAGTATTACAATGGAATATAACAAAAAGTAGAATCTTTCTCCACAACACTTCATTTTCTCCATCACATTTAGCACTGATTTTCCTTTTGGTTACAATATCACCTGCAAATTTCTACCTATTGTTACGTCACTACCGGAGTCTGCTCCAGCGACTTCTGCTCCGATCGCCAGGCGACGCCGTGTTCCTGCCGTGGATGGTGCTGGTGATGGGAGAGAAGTCGATGCCAGCGGCACCAGTGGGCGCAGGCTCCGATCATCTACTGGGCTGGGTTAGCTTGGGATCTGCAGTACCGCTGCCTGACTGTGGGTGGCATGTGTCTTCCAGCTGAAGTTGCCAGCGTTCAGCTACAGCCAATGGGAAGACACCACACCCTTCTTATTTCCCCTCTTGTCACAGGATTACTGCCAGATATAGTTCTGATTTTCCTGGCTCCTGTTACGTTCTATTCTGTTGGTGATTCCTGTGTTGACTTCTGCGTGTTTTGACTACCCTTCTGCCTACTGTTTTTGTACCTTGCTGCCCGACCCAGATCTGACCTCTGCTACGTTTGCTGACTACGTCACTGCCTGCCGATTCTGTCCCTGTTCCGCAATTCCTGGTTTGACCCTGCCTGACTACTACTCTCATCGGACTGCAGCCTTCCACAGGTAGTGATCTCCAGTTCCCTGTGTAATTCCAAATCCCTGTATAGGGGTTAAAGGGTTTCAGGGTTCTGGGGGTCCTACTTGGTGAGTGGCTTCCCTCTAGCCTCCCCTTTACAGCCCATCTGAGTCTGTGGATCCAGGCAGGCGTTACACCTATATTGTACCAGGATCCGATTTTTTTCTCAAGATTCAGATATTGGATGTGTTCCGCAGAGCTAAGACAATAGGAAATGTAGTTTCTCCAAGTTTATTTTCAGAGAAAGGAATAACAAACAACATGGATGCAACAGAAAGGGTCGTACAGGTGCGGATACAAAGTCTGTACCCTGTGTCGGACTGGCTACCGGAGGAACCTCCAGTAATACCAGTCCTGGCTGCGGTTACCTGAATTGAACTCCAGAGCTCTCACCTGAGCTCCGGAGTGCAGCCTGGACTGAACTCAAGGTTTGCAGGACTGAACCGCGAGTGCCGACTGATTCTCCAGCGATTGCGGTTCAGTTCAATGCAGGTAACCACAGCCAGGCCTGGTATTACTGGAGGTTCCTCTGGTAGCCAGTCTGATTCTGTCTGTACCTGCTGCTTTGTAATGCAAAATATCAAATCCTTCATGCTGTTTTCTAATGGCAAAAACTACAAAGTGCTCCGATATATTAACTGTAATTTGTCCCATGTAATATATTTGGACACATGTAATATTTGCAGGTTACAGTACATAGGATGCACCACGAGCCCTCTCAAAATTAGAACCAGGAGACATCTGCCCGATATAGGAACTAAAGTCGCAATGTGTCTGCAATCTCCTATCATTTTACTACAGTACACAATTCAACAATTCAGATTCTACAGGTTTTTCCATGCAAGGAATTGAAAGGGTTCACCCTCACCACACTTGGAATTATTATGCAATTATTCAAATATCCTTAGAAAAACAATTTTTATCAATTTACATTATTTAAATTGGTACCTGCATTGGTTGGAGACTAATATTTAATCCATCATTCCAGGTCTTTATCTTCTTAGTATTTTGTAAATATATTTAAGCATATACAGGTAGCCACTATATATTTTAATCACTTACATTATGTAATTGTATATGAATGTTAGCACAGTAAGTATATATTTTTCTAAATATTATTTATCCTTTTTTACGTAGTATAACAATTTGGTTTACAAGTATAAACATTCAAATTTTGAAAATTGCCCATATTTCATTTTTTTGTAACATTTCCCAAATTTTTATAAGAAAGACACCGGAAAACATTGATTGAAATTTATTACGTACAGAAAGTAAATGTCAGGAAAAACAATTCTCAGAATACTTGGTGATAAGGGGGAATTTGGGGTGATGCAATTCAAGGATGCATCCACGTCTTCAACAGTCTGCATTTCAAATCATGAGTCAAATGTCAGGCATGCATACGATATATCTACATAGGCCAGAGATAAAGACGGGTCTAAGTAGAAAAGAAGTCTGCTTTATTTTAAATAAGTACAGGATAATATAAGAAGCCATTTCGAGAGAATCCAAGAATACATACACTTCTTCTATTGGTCAAGCAGCAAAAAGAGCATTTTCTTAGATATATGTATTTCATCATGTTATATTAGGCTAAATCAGCATGAATCACAAGAGTCTTATGATGTCTGAGTACAGACATGGGTGCGGTACACAGTCCAAACACCATTTTGATTCCTGTTTTGGATATCTTCATACAATACTGACCATTACACTGGGATATGTTGAAATATTCACAAAAAGTAAAATGTTAGATTTTAAAAATTTTCCTTGGTAAATAAAGAATTACAATAGTTTCTTCCCGGTGTGAGTTCTCTGATGTCGATCAAATTGTGATTTAGCTCTAAAATTTTTCCCACATTCTGAGCATGAAAATGGCTTCTCTCCTGTGTGAATCATCTCATGTCTAGCAAGATGAAATTTGTTAATAAAACGTTTCTTACATTCTGAGCATGAAAATGGCTTCTCTCCTGTGTGACTACTCTCATGTTTAACACATTTTGATTTCTCTGAAAAACATTTCCCACATTCTGAACATGAAAATGGCTTCTCTCCTGTGTGAATTCTCTCATGTATAGCAACATCAGATTTCGTATTAAAACATTTTCCACATTCTGAACATGAAAATGGCTTATCCCCTGTGTGAGTTCTCTCATGTGCAACAAGATGAGATTTGTAAATAAAACATTTCTCACATTCTGAGCATGAAAATGGCTTCTCTCCTCTGTGAATTCTCTTGTGTATAACAAGATGAGATTTTGAAGAAAACAATTTCTCACATTCTGAACATGAAAATGGCTTCTCTCCTGTGTGACTTCTCTCATGTATAACAAGATGAGATTTCTTAGTAAAACATTTTCCACATTCTGAACATGAAAATGGCTTCTCTCCTGTGTGAATTCTCTCATGCATAACAAGATGAGATTTGTTAATAAAGCATTTCCCACATTCTGAACATGGAAATGGGTTCTCTCCTGTGTGAATTCTTTCATGTATAACAAGATGATATTTGCTCATAAAACATTTCTCACATTCTGAACATGAAAATGGCTTCTCTCCTGTGTGACTTCTCTCATGTATAACAAGATGATATTTGCTCATAAAACATTTCTCACATTCTGAACATGAAAATGGCTTATCTCCTGTGTGACTTCTCTCATGTTTAACTAGAATTGATTTACCTGTAAAACATTTTCCACATTCTGAACATGAAAATGGCTTCTCTTCTGTGTGACTTCTCTCATGCATAACAAGTTCAGATTTGTAATTAAAACATTTTTCACATTCTGAGCATGAAAATGGCTTCTCTCCTGTGTGAATTCTCTCATGCATAACAAGATGAGATTTCTGACGAAAACTTTTTCTACATTCTGAACATGAAAATGGCTTCTCTCCTGTGTGAATTTTTTTATGCGTAACAAGATAAGATTTCGTAGTAAAACATTTTCCACATTCTAAACATGAAAATGGCTTCACTCCTGTGTGAATTCTCTCATGTTTAGCAAGATCAACTTTCGTAGTAAAACATTTTCCACATTCTGAACATGAAAATGGCTTCTCTCCTGTGTGACTTCTCTCATGTCTAACAAGATGAGATTTGTAATTAAAACTTTTTCCACATTGTGAACATGAAAATGGCTTCTCTCCTGTGTGACTTCTCTCATGTCTAACAAGATGAGATTTGTAAATAAAACATTTTCCACATTGTGAACATGAAAATGGCTTCTCACCAGTGTGAATTTTCTCATGTCGTGCAAGATCATATTTCGTAGTAAAACATTTTCCACATTCTGAACATGAAAATGCCTTCTCTACTGTGTGACTTGTCTCATGTTTAACAAGTTGAGATTTGTATAGAAAACATTTCTCACATTCTGAGCATGAAAATGGCTTGTCTCCTGTGTGATTTCTCTCATGTGTAATTAGATTTGATTTACTTGTAAAATATTTCCCACATTCTAAGCATGAAAATGGCTTCTCTCCTGTGTGAACACTCTCATGTAGAACAAGATCAGATTTTGTAGTAAAAGATTTCTTACATTCTGAACATGGAAACAGCTTCTTCCTTGTGGGTGCATTTTTATTTTTCACACTTCTGTGACTTTTTTTTTGCTCAACAGTCTGTGATGAATTAGGAAATAGCACTTTTAAAGGATCAGGTGATAGACCTTTGGTGTGAGGGGCTGAGGTGTTGGCATGCTCTTCATATGTATCTTGTGCAATGTTACAATTATCTGTCTTAAAATTAGAAGACACGGGACGTCTTTTGGAGCGTCTGGTACGGCCATCTGCCAAGAATAAGATTTGATTTTTGAACAAAATAAAACTTTTATTCATTTAATAATAAAAATGTAAGAAAAATGAAAAAAAAAAAATCAGATACAAATTGCAAGGTTCTATTATTAACTAAATAAAGTGTCATTTACATGATGTGATGATTTTGTACAAAGAGTCAATTTTACTAATGTTCATTCCCGATCATTGGCCAGTGCAAACATCAAGTGACAGAGTAAAACATTTGTCATTGATTGCATATTTTATACGAGCATAAAAATTATGGCTGTCAGCAATGTATCATCCCCTTTGTGTAAATAGAGGATGTTTTGCAATAATACAAAAAGGCACAATAGAACGGAAACAAACTGTCATTGCTACATGAAAATTAAAGGTAATAATCTCCAAACAACTTTATCATCAATCGATGTCTGCTGATGAAATTATATTCTCCTTACAGCCGCTCACTTTAAGTCTTCAGAGGAAGTAGTAATCACCTGTCACTGAGCAGTGACTGTTACAGCTTCATGCACCACCTCACTGACTGTATACAAGTGGCTGCAGGGAAGATATAACTTCATTTTCTCCCAATAGACTCACTCCTAGTAAAACAGCCCAAGATCATTTCTATACAATTTTCCTTCAAATTACCACCATATCTGTATGTAAATGTAGATGACATGTTTTCTTTAAGAACCAATATTTGCCTGTGTAATGGATCCTTAGGCTACATTCAAACATTTAGTATTTAATAAGTATTTTAGATCCGTATTTGAAAGCAAAAATCAGGAGTGGAACAATCAGATGAAAAGTATAATACTTTCTACCCAGTCTTGGTTTTGTCTTACAAATACTGATGTAAAATAGGGATGTGCGCAGCCAATCAACAAAGTTTATGGCATGCGGAGGTTGCCTGTACACTGCTGTGTGCAATAAAGAAAAAAAATAAATGACGTGGGTTCCACCTACTTTTGATAACCAGCTAAGGTAAAGCAGGCAGCTGGGGCTGGTATTATCAAGGTGGGAAGGCCCATGGTTATTTGGCCTTCCCATCCTGAAAATAGTAGCCTGCAGCCAACCCAGAAGTGGCGTACTAATTAGAGGTGCCAATTCTGTCGCTTTGCCCACCTCTTCCCAATTGCCCTGATGCGGTGGTAATCAGGGTCATACGTTTGGGGCTGATGTCAACTGTGAATTGACAGTTGGCATCAAGCTCAGGGGTTAGTAATGGATAGATGTCTATCAGACACCGCCCATTACTACCCCGGCAAGCATAGTTAAAAAAAAAAAAAATCAAGCAGGGAAAGTAAAGTTTATTTGAATAAAGACTACCCACATTCACCAATTTATTAATAAAAAAATATTCTGGAAGTTCCAGCGTAATTAAAAGAGTAATGTCCCATGATGTCCATCAATTCTTTTGGAGCTAGGTTCTGAGAACATTCTCAAAAGAAAGCTCCATAGGTCACTGCCAGTCAACGGCCGCAACGAATTTCTCACGAGTGGCGATATCACTAAGTTACTGACATTACTGCTCATGAGAAATTCTGTGCTGCCTCGTTCTGAGAACGTAGCTCCATAGTAACTGATGGGGGTTGTGGGACATTACTCCATTGGATTACATCAGAACTTTGAGGATTTCCTTTTCAGTTAATAAGTGGAGTCTTTATTCAAATGAACTTTTTTTTCTGGTTGTGTGTTTTTTCTTTATACATGCTGGGTTAGTAATGGGGGAGTCTGATACACGTCTATCCATTACTAACCCCTGGGCTTCATGCCAGCTGTAAATTCAAAGCTGACACAAACCTCAAAACCATTACCCCAATTGCCACCGCACAGGGGCAATCAGGAAGAGCCAGGTGAAGCGCCAGAATCGGTGCATCTAATGGATGTGGAACTTTTGGGGTGGCTGTAGGCTTCTATTTTCAGGTTGAGAAAAGTCAAATAACTTCCCCCCCACTCCCCCCGCCTGATAACACCAGCCTCCAGCTGTCTGCTTTACCTTGGCTGGAGCCCACATCATTTTTTTTAAATTATTTATTTAAATAATTCAAAATAATGGCATGGGATCCCCTCTATTTTTGATAAGTAGCCAAGGTGAAGGTGACAGCTAAGAGTTGCTGACCCTATCTGTCCGCTTTACCTGCAGTGGTTATGAAAAACAGGCGGGACTGCACGTCAATTTGTTTTTGCAGGGCAATCTTGCCCATTTTGCTTTATTTTTCAGCCCCCTTAGCCCTTTCATAAAACTATTTTACAGCAAACCCTATGCATTGACTTGCATAGGGTTTGATGTTCGGGGTCAAGTTCGGGTTCCGAACCAATTTTTCTTTTAAAGTCCGGCCAAACTCGGCAAATACAAACATACACAGGTCACGTATCACTAATATAACACACTGTCCAAATACTGAACATGGTCTAAGGGTTTATTACACAAGCAAATATTGGCCTGCAACAAGCATTGATTAGGGATATGGAAGCATCTTTCTTCTCTCTGCCCATGGCCCAAATGTTTCTGTTGATGGAGGATTTAGGAGAGCCAGCGAACAACAGTACATTTATATGTTCGCATTAACATTATTATTTACATGTCTGTAGCCTGACCTTGCTTGAATAATAACAAATAATTGGATTGCATACTACATACCCCAGTGTGGGCTGAGGAAATTATGTCTATTCTTCAGTGGCTATCGCAAGTGGACCACTAGTACCCCATCAGTCATGTCACAGAGTGCAGGAGGTGCTCATATTGTGCCTGTTTTGTTGCTCCCAGGCCGTGCGCATTCACTTCATATGCACTGCTTATGCATATTGCTTCATATGCACTGTGCATTAAGCTCATTTCATATGCACTGCTTTCCCTGCTCACTGGCGCCTGTGATTAGTTGTTGCCTGGATAGTTTGATTTATATTTCTTTGCTTGTATCCTGAATAATCTAATATATAAAGCTGTGTGTGTGTGTGTGTGTGTGTGTGTGTGTGTGTGTGTGTGTGTGTGTGTGTGTGTGTGTGTATGTATGTATGTATGTATGTATGTATGTATGTATGTCCGCTAAAGGAATCTGCATCGTCGCATTAACAATCACGAAATTTTGCACAGACGCCTCATGTGACCTAGGGAACGTCATAGACTATGTTTTGACAGGAAAATTTAACCCTGCTCTTTACAGTTACTCTCCAAAAAACCTGCCTCCATTAAAGTGAATAGCGCCTGGAACTACAGGTTATTAATAGCAGCTGTGGTTGGTTGCTATAGGAACAAAGAACATTGTTAGTACAAGAAGCTTATGTGTGAGGTAATAAGATGTCGGTGGGGAGACGGATTGAGAGACAGAGAGAGACAGACGGGGAAAGAGACAGAGAGAGACAGACGGGGAAAGAGACAGAGAGAGACAGACGGGGAAAGAGACAGAGAGAGACAGACGGGGAAAGAGACAGAGAGAGACAGGCAGTGAAAGAGACAGACCGAGACAGACGTGGAAAGAGACAGACGTGGAAAGAGACAGACGTGGAAAGAGACAGACGTGGAAAGAGACAGACGTGGAAAGAGACAGACGTGGAAAGAGACAGACGTGGAAAGAGACAGACGTGGAAAGAGACAGACGTGGAAAGAGACAGACGTGGAAAGAGACAGACGTGGAAAGAGACAGACGTGGAAAGAGACAGACAGGGAAAGAGACAGACAGGGAAAGAAACAGGCAGACAGGGACAGAGACAGGCAGACAGGGACAGAGACAGGCAGAGAGACAGAAAAAGACAGATGAGGAAAGAGACAGACCTTGATAGAGACAGACGGGGAAAGAGACAGAGAAATAAAGACAGACAAGGAAAGAGACAGGGACAGGCAGACCGGGAAAGAGACAGGAAAAGAGACGAGACAGACAGGGAAAAAGACAGGAAAAGAGACGAGGAGACAGACGGGGAAAGAGACAGATGGAGAAAGAAACAGAAAGATAGAGACAGACATAAATAGACAGGGAAAGAGACAGACCTGGAAGGAGACAGACCTGGAAAGAGACAATTTTTTATTTCAAATTTATATAAAAAATATATATATTTGCATATAAATTTGAAATAAAAAATTATTATAATGAGATAACCGCATATGGACACTCATATATGCATGTATACCTGCGCACATGTATCGATACAAAATCATAGTATATACCGCAGGTCTGAGCGATAATTCAGATCATTGGGATATCGGGCATCCAGTTTCATAATCCACTTGGCCTCTGCATAGCTTTTTAAAAAAAGTCATTTTTTTTTCTTGCTAATCTTATATCAAATTCAATTATTTTTCTATGGGCGCATGGGGACACATGCGTATATATGCGTGGATATGTAGTAAATTAAACTTAAATAGAAAAATGCATGTTTCTTGCTAGCTGTCAGTATTCAGTTTATAACATTTTCAGCTGATTTGCTTCACCCTGCCCCCATTGCAGAGCTTGGGCGTTTCTTGTCCTCTTGTGCTCATTTGGGAGTTTGCCTTTGAGTATTTAAAACGTGTCTGATGTATGTATAGTCACCTATGACTAAGGACTTGTTTTTATTTATTAAACGCGTAAGGTGCCCCTATGCGTGTTCTCTTAAGTTTTGGATCCGTTGGATTTTAAATATCTAATTCATTTTTTATATTTTAATATACTGGATTGAGGTGCTGGATCCACTCTTAACTCCTTCCCAGCTATACACCAGCCTGGCCAGCCTGGAGGATCACAAGGACCTGCAAGTTCTGGAGCGCAGTTGCCTAGGGTAAGCTGAAGTCTTGTTCCTTTTCTTTTTTTTTTTTTTCCTTACTGACTATGCTTTATCTGTGCTGGGTATCATAAAATGGGGGGCCCTAGACCAATTGTTTTATTTATTTTTGCACAGTGATAGTGACCCAGACAGTGCCTGTGATGGATTCCAGTCAGACGCTGTCACATAGGCTGGGGGCACGTCTGACTGCAACCAATCACACACATGTGACACCCCAGGGCAGTGGGGTACTTGGTCTCGGGTGCGTGGTGCACAGTGTGGAGGACAGTTGTGGTCGCGGCCGATGCCCGGTTGCGTGACTCTGGGGGTCGGTCCGAATAAAAAGGGATGAAAATAAAAGAAAAAGGAGAAATAAAAATAAGGAGTTTTTCGACTACGCCACTTGCGGTGCGAGACTATGTTATTTAAAGCCGCCGCTTCAGGGTCCTGCTGGGGCTGGTGGAGTAATGCAGCTTAGGTGTTTTGGGCCCTGCGCAAGCAGGGCCAGGCCCTAGCAGTGGATGATGGGGAATGTAGTGTGGGACCGTCTGTGTAAGTGTACGGAGGCGATAAGGAAACAGTCCACACCAGTATTATAGTTTCAGTGCTTGGACCTGTTGGTGCTGGTTCCAGGTGTTCCCGCTCCCCTTGGTTGGTGATGGACCCTGGAGATCTTCTTTCCTGGCAGATTTAACAGTTGACCATAAAGTGTCCCACTGTCCTACGGTCTGCACCCCGCCTCGTGCTGAGTCCTGTGAGCCTAGGTTCCAGACCTCCACAGGCGCCCTGCGTTTCCTGGAGTATTCCATTTCCACGGGTATCCCACGGTCCCTGGAGTCCTGGTTCCTTACTCCACAGTCCCTCACTCCTGTTACAGCGTTTCGTTGTTACTGCAGGTCTTGCTACACCTTTCTTTCTTTACTTCTCTCTTTCACTCCTCCGACTACTACTCTCAACTCTCCTCTTCCTACTCCTAACAGACTCACTTTCTTCTCACTCACTACTTCTTCCCGCCAACTTCCCAACTGACCACTGGCCCCTCCCCTTGCTGGTGGGTCTCTCCCTACAGATTGGGTTGCAACTATCCAATCAGTGCCCATCCCTTTTACCTGTTGCTAGGCAGTCTCCCAGTCTGGAATTGGGGTTGTGTATGTGGCCTGAAGGTGCTGGTGTCTTGACTGGCACGGATATTCCAGGGTTTGGGTTTCCACGTTACATTTGTGGCACCTGATACCGCAGGGGTGCTACACACGCCAGGATGGCCGATGGGCAGGAAAAGCAGTGCATATGGATGAGCAATGATGAGCAGCCCAGGAAGTGAAGGAGAGGCAGCTGGAGCAGTGTACAGCCATGCTGGAGCCTTCGTAAGCATGAAGCACTTGCTTCTTCCTTATTTTCTTAATTTTTCCCTTATTCATTTTCCCCCCAGTCCCAGATCCGGATCAATATCTGGAATCCTGGGCCAGGGTCTGGTACCTGGGTACCTTTGAAACCGTGCGGATCCAGACTTTTACAGTCCGGGTCCACCCAACACTAGTGGTGACTCCTCACCGGGGCAGTTACCTGTAAGAATGTCCTCTTTGCATCGCTCACCATCCCGCACATCACTTTCTCCTTTCGCCATTATGGCTTTAGCACTGGTATTCTTCAGATCTTTACTCAGATTTCAAAGCTGTGAAAGTAATAATATAATAGTGAGAGATACAAGGAAAGCTCACATGGAATGTTCTAGATAGACGCTTTTACTACTCGCTTGTGTGGCACCTGAGCTGCTTATTGATTCCATCATCTCCACCTTCTCTATCACTAAGTGCTCTCCACAGAGTCAGTACAGCAGTGATAGAAGCAGACGTCACTGGAGCAGGGTCCAGACAACATTACGACACAGTGACTTCCTATATTATTTTGTCCTCACATTTTAGACACCTTATCATAGACAGGACCTTCTCTGTGACGTAGGTGCGACTATTTGGGGTCAATGTCACTCTACAGCTCAATCCCACCCCCCACCCCCCTCCTTAAGGCTACAGATCATACACACGTGCCCCAACCAGTCCACACACCCCGGATGATGTATAAGGCTATGTGCCCACGCTGTGGAAAATGCGTGGATTTTGCCGCGGATTTCTCGCGGAAAAGCCACGGATTTTCCAGAAATCTGCAGCACAGCTACTCCCTAGCCATTTCTATGGCATTTGGGAAATGCTGTGCCCACGCTGCAGATTTTTCCGCAGCGGAAATCGTGCGGATTTTCGTGCAGAAAAATCTGCAGCATGTCAATTATTGTTGCGGATTTTCGTGCGGATTTTGCCTATTCAATTGCATTAAAAAAAAATTGCAAAATCCGCAACAAAATCCGCGTCAAATCCACACCTATGAAAAGGTGCGGATTCCGGGGGAAAGCTGCGGATTTTGATGCAGAAAAATCCGCAGATACAGAGTCCCGTGGGCACATAGCCTAAGGGTAAGAACCAGTAGCGTAGCTAGCGGGGGGGCAGAGGGTGCGGCCGCCCCGGGCCCCGTGCTCAGAGGGGGCCCACCTGGAGCTGCGATACCATTAACTATATCAGCCTGCACAGCGCGCGCCGATATAGTTAACCTCTGCGGCAGGGCATCGATCAGGGCATTACTAGTGGAACTTCTGTAGCACTAGCGGGCCCGGTGAGCAGCAGGCAGGAGGGGGGGCCCGGACACGCTGACAGGCCCCTCCCCTTTCATTCCTCTGCTCCCCGAGCCCCAGCGCAGGGGCCGTTAACAGTACACTGCGCAGGGCGGGCTGGTCGTGCAGTGAGCAGGAGGCGGGGCCTGGACACGCTGACAGCCCGGGCCCCTCCCCTTTCATTTCTCTGCTCACCGGGCCCCATGGGCAGGGGGTGGGTGGGGACGTTGCACTGACAGCACCTGCAGTCGCACAGGGGCCCCAAGCGGGATCGGGCCACTAGAGCCTGAAAACGTACTGGGTACGTCATAGCTCCCTGGTGCTTAAGGACCCATGACGTACCCAGTACGTCATGGCGAGATCGTGGCCCCGGTGGCTGTGATCGCTGCAAATACCTTAGATTCAGGGAGGAGGGGCCCTCTGCCTGACCTCAGGAGGGGTGGTGTCTCCTCCCTGGACCTAAGGAGGCTGTGATTGGCTGAGCGGCGTTCGTCAGCCAATCACAGCCACTGTAATGTTCCAACCATTGAAAATGGCTGAAACATAAAAATCCAGCCCTGATCAGTGCAGCTGTAGCACCGATCGTTGGCTGGAGCTGGGTGACCTCAGTTTCACCCGCCCCCAGCTCTGATTGGAGAGATCGGCCTTGTGACCGATCTCTCCAATCACTGTGGATCTGGGGCCGGTGACCACTCCCCTCAGCTTCACTCCAGCATCCGTGGAAGGTGAGGGGAGCGATCGGTAAGTTTAAAGACACTGTCTTTTTTCAGCCGCCGCCATTGCCCCTGCCCCCATCCATCAGCCGCCGGCTGCAGCAGTCACTGCCCCTGATCCAGCAGCACTGAACCCATCTGCTGCCTTCCCTCCATCTGCCACTGCCTCCCCCATCAGCCGCTGCCCCCCTCCCTCATCTGCTGCCCCTCTCCCACCTCTCACCTTCCCCCACCTGCTGTGACCCCCCACCACCTGCTGTGACCCCCCACCACCTGCTGTGACCCCCACCACCTGCTGTGAGACCCCCCCACCTGCTGTGAGACCCCCCCACCTGCTGTGAGACCCCTCCAGCTGCTGTGAGACCCCTCCACCTGCTGTGAGACCCCCCCCCACTTGCTGTGAGACCCCCCACCTGCTGTGAGACCCCTCCCCACCGTCCATCTGTCCCTCTGTCCCTCCGTCATGTCCATTGTGACCGTTACGGGAACACTGGGGGCTCTATTACTTTCTAGGAGCAATATGTGGGCACTTTTCTTGGGCACTTACACAGGGCATTAATATTTTCTAGGGGGAAATTTTACCATCTAGAGAACAGAAAGGAGGCATTTTACGGTGTAAAGGGCACAATGGTGGCATTAATATGTGGGGGGCACAGTGGTCACATTATTATGTGAGGGTCACAGTAGTGGCATTAATATGTGGGGGGCACAGTGGTGGCATTATGTGGGGGCACAGTGGTGGCATTATGTGGGGGCACAGTGGTGGCATTATGTGGGGGCACAGTGGTGGCATTATGTGGGGCACAGTGGTGGCATTATGTGGGGACACAGTGGTGGCATTATGTGAGGGCACAGTGGTGGCATTATGTGAGGGCACAGTGGGGGCATTATTATGTGGGGGGCACAGTGGGGGCATTATTATGTGGAGGCACAGTGGTGG
Source organism: Anomaloglossus baeobatrachus (assembly GCF_048569485.1). Lineage (NCBI taxonomy): Eukaryota > Metazoa > Chordata > Amphibia > Anura > Aromobatidae > Anomaloglossus > Anomaloglossus baeobatrachus. The sequence continues at coordinate 248,637,184 of NC_134359.1, forward strand.
CATGTGGAGGCACAGTGGTGGCATTATGTGGGGACACAGTGGTGGCATTATGTGGGGACACAGTGGTGGCATTACTATGTGGGGGGCACAGTGGTGGCATTACTATGTGGGGGGCACAGTGGTGGCATTACTATGTGGGGGGCACAGTGGTGGCATTACTATGTGGGGGGCACAGTGGTGGCATTATGTGGAGGCACAGTGGGGGCATTATGTGGAGGCACAGTGGTGGGATTACAATGGGGGGCACAGTGGTGGCATTATTATGTGGAGGCACAGTGGGGGCATTATTATGTGGAGGCACAGTGGGGGCATTATTATGTGGAGGCACAGTGGTGGCATTATGTGGAGGCACAGTGGTGGCATTATGTGGAGGCACAGTGGGGGCATTATGTGGAGGCACAGTGGTGGCATTATGTGGAGGCACAGTGGTGGGATTACAATGGGGGTACAGTGGGGGCATTATTATGTGGAGGCACAGTGGGGGCATTATTATGTGGAGGCACAGTGGGGGCATTATTACCATGTGGGGGCACAGTGGTGGCATTACTATGTGAGGGCACAGTGGTGGCATTATTATGTGGGGGTACAGTGGTGGCATTACTATGTGGGGGGCACAGTGGTTGCATTATGTGGAGGCACAGTGGTGGCATTATTATGTGGGGGTACAGTGGTGGCATTACTATGTGGAGGCACAGTGGTGGCATTATTACCACGTGGGGGCACAGTGGTGGCATTACTATGTGAGGGCACAGTGGTGGCATTATGTGGAGGCACAGTGGTGCCATTATTATGTGGGGGTACAGTGGTGGCATTACTATGTGAGGGCACAGTGGTGGCATTATGTGGGAGGCACAGTGGTGGCATTATGTGGGAGGCACAGTGGTGGCATTATGTGGGAGGCACAGTGATGGCATTATGTGGAGGCAGAGTGGTGGCATTATTATATGGAGGCACAGTGGTGGGATTATGTGGGGGCACAGTGGTGGCATTATGTGTGGGGCACAGTGGTGGCATTATTATGTGGGGGCACAGTGGTGGCATTCTGTGGGAGGCACAGTGGTGACATTATTACCATGTGGGGGCACAGTGGTGGCATTACTATGTGAGGGCACAGTGGTGGCATTATGTGGAGGCACAGTGGTGCCATTATTATGTGGGGGTACAGTGGTGGCATTACTATGTGAGGGCACAGTGGTGGCATTATGTGGGAGGCACAGTGGTGGCATTATGTGGGAGGCACAGTGGTGGCATTATGTGGGAGGCACAGTGGTGGCATTATTACCACGAGGGGGCACAGTGGTGGCATTATGTGGGGGGCACAGTGGTGGCATTATGTGGGGGGCACAGTGGTTGCATTATGTGGAGGCACAGTGGTGGCATTATTATGTGGGGGTACAGTGGTGGCATTACTATGTGGAGGCACAGTGGTGGCATTATTATATGGGAGGCACAGTGGTGGCATTATTACTACGTGGGGGCACAGTGGTTGCATTATGTGGAGGCACAGTGGTGGCATTATTATGTGGAGGCACAGTGGTGGCATTATGTGGGGGCACAGTGGTGGCATTACTATGTGGAGGCACAGTGGTGGCATTATTATGTGGGAGGCACAGTGGTGGCATTACTATGTGGAGGCACAGTGGTGGCATTATTATGTGGGAGGCACAGTGGTGGCATTATTACTACGTGGGGGCACAGTGGTTGCATTATGTGGAGGCACAGTGGTGGCATTATTATGTGGAGGCACAGTGGTGGCATTACTATGTGGAGGCACAGTGGTGGCATTACTATGTGGAGGCACAGTGGTGGCATTATTATGTGGGAGGCACAGTGGTGGCATTATTACCACGTGGGGGCACAGTGGTGGCATTATGTGTGGGGCACAGTGGTGGCATTATTATGTGGGAGGCACAGTGGGGGCATTATTACCACGTGGGGGCACAGTGGTGGCATTATGTGTGGGGCACAGTGGTGGCATTATTATGCGGGAGGCACAGTGGGGGCATTATTACCACGTGGGGGCACAGTGGTGGCATTATGTGGGGGGCACAGTGGTGGCATTATGTGGGGGGCACAGTGGTGGCATTACTATGTGGGGGCACAGTGGTGGCATTATTATGTGGAGGCACAGTGGGGGCATTATGTGGAGGCACAGTGGTGGCATTATTATGTGGAGGCACAGTGGGGGCATTATGTGGAGGCACAGTGGTGGCATTATTATATGGAGGCACAGTGGTGGGATTATATGGGGGCACAGTGGTGGCATTATGTGTGGGGCACAGTGGTGGCATTATTATGTGGGGGCACAGTGGTGGCATTATTCTGTGGGAGGCACAGTGGTGACATTATTACCATGTGGGGGCACAGTGGTGGCATTACTATGTGAGGGCACAGTGATGGCATTATGTGGAGGCACAGTGGTGCCATTATTATGTGGGGGTACAGTGGTGGCATTACTATGTGAGGGCACAGTGGTGGCATTATGCGGGAGGCACAGTGGTGGCATTATTATGTGGGAGGCACAGTGGTGGCATTATGTGGGAGGCACAGTGGGGGCATTATTACCACGTGGGGGCACAGTGGTGGCATTATGTGGGGGGCACAGTGGTGGCATTATGTGGGGGGCACAGTGGTGGCATTATGTGGAGGCACAGTGGTGGCATTATGTGGGGGTACAATGGTGGCATTAATATGTGGGGGACACAGTGGTGGCATTACTATGTGGGAGGCACAGTGGTGGCATTATTATGTGGAGGCAAAGTGGGGGCATTATTATGTGGGGACACAGTGGGGGCATTATTATGTGGGGGCACAGTGGTGGCAATATTATGTGGGGGGAACAGTGGTGGCATTACTATGGGGGGCACAGTGGTTGCATTATGTGGAGGCACAGTGGTGGCATTATTACCATGTGGGGGTACAGTGGTGGCATTATGTGAGGGCACAGTGGTGGCATTATGTGGGGGCACAGTGGTGGCATTATTATGTGGGGGGCACAGTGGTGGCATTATTATGTGGGGGCACAGTGGTGGCATTATTATGTGGAGGCACAGTGGTGGCATTATTATGTGGGGGCACAGTGGTGGCATTATTATGTGGGGGCACAGTGGTGGCATTATTATGTGGGGGCACAGTGGAAGCATTACTATGTGGGGGGCACAGTGGTGGCATTATTATGTGGGGGCACAGTGGTGGCATTACTATGTGGGGGCACAGTGGTGGCATTATTATGTGGAGGCACAGTGGGGGCATTACTATGTGAGGGCACAGTGGTGGCATTATGTGGGAGGCACAGTGGTGGCATTATTATGTGGGGGCATTATGTGGGGGCACAGTGGTGGCATTATTATGTGGGGGGCACAGTGCTGGCATTATGTGGGGGGCACAGTTGTGGCATTATGTGGGGGGCACAGTGGAGGCATTATTATGTGGGGGCACAGTGGTGGCATTATTATGTGGAGGCACAGTGGTTGCATTACTATGTGGGGGCACAGTGGTGGCATTATGTGGGAGGCACAGTGGTGGCATTATTATCTGGGGGCACAGTTGGGGCATTATGTGGGGGCACAGTGGTGGCATCATTATGTGGGGGACACAGTGGGGGCATTATTATGTGGGGGCACAGTGGTGGCATTATGTGGGGGCACAGTGGTGGCATTATTATGTGGGGGGCACAGTGGGGGCATTATTATGTGGGGGGCACAGTGGTGGCATTATGTGGGGGCACAGTGGTGGCATTACCATGTTGGGGGCACAGTGGTGGCATTACCATGTTGGGGGCACAGTGGTGGCATTACTATGTGTGGCAGTAAGAGGAGTCATTTTTTGTGCCACACAGCAGGTGCAGTAATAGGGACACACACGGCAGCAGTGGCTCAGTATTGGGGTGACGGCAGGATGAGGAGTCTGTGCAGGTTGGGATTAGATGGGGACGGTGCCGGAAGTGTGAGGAGTCAAATGTGTCTTTCTTGTAATTTCTGTAGATGAGTTGTGGCTGGAAGTAGTTGTAATGTCGGTCTGGGCCAGATGGAAAACACAGAAAAGGTGAACAACTCCTTCCGAAAAAACGTCAGCTGTAAGGCTAGGTTCGCACGCTGCGTTTTTTCGACGCTGCGTTTTTGGCTGCTAAAAACGCACAAAAACGCACCTGCGTCGAAAAAACGTATCAAAAAACGCATGCGTTTTTACCGCGATTTGGTGCGTTTTTGGCTGCGTTTTGCTGCGTTTTGATCTCTGCGTTTTGCTGCTTTTTTCCAATGCATTACATGGGCGGAAAACGCAGAAAAACGCAGGAAAGAATTGACATGTCCATTTTTTTTTTCAAGCTTAAAAAACAGTTGTGTGCGGACAGCAAAAATGAAAACTCATAGACTTTGCTGGGGAAGCAAAGTCATGCAGTTTTGAGGCCAAAAACGCACCCGAAAAACGCGCAAAAACGCCGCGAAAAACGCACTGTGCGCACATAGCCTTAGTCACCATCTATAACTGCACTGTGTCTCTTGTATGTGCTGCAGCACCGATATCTACCACTATATAGTCACCATATAGCGGTAATATCAGTGTCATCTGCCGAGGTTCCACTATACCCACGATTAGTCTGCGCCACCGCAGTTATCATGGTTACCTGGTAAGGGGCCCACTCAGATGTTTTGCCTCCCCTGAGCTGAAACCCTAGCTACGCCACTGGTAAGAACGCACGTTGCTTTTTACCTGCTTTTTTTGCTGCTTTTTCAACTGCAGCGTTTAATGCCAAAATGGTTGTGTTCTGCTTTTCAAACAAAGTCTATGGGAATTTGGGTTTCTTGTCCGCACTTTGCTGTTCAAACTGTAGCCTTTTTGTGGCAGAAATTTGGGCAAAAACTCAGCTTTGCAGTGCAAAACCCAAATGGCAAAAACAATTGACATGTCAGTTGTTTTTGCCATTTGGGTTTTGCACTGCAAAGCTGAGTTTTTGACTATAAAGTTCTGCAACAAAAAGGCTACAGTTTGAACAGCAAAGTGCGGACAAGAAACCCAAATTCCCATAGACTTTGCTTGAAAAGCAGAACACAACCATTTTGGCATTAAACGCTGCAGTTGAAAAAGCAGCAAAAAAGCAAAGTGCGTTCTTACCCTTATACCACCACTTACCGAAAAGGCAGTAAGATGCATTGCTGCACACACAATGCACTCACTGCCCGCAGGCCATACACAAGTCACATGTACAATGTACCACCTACTCTCTAAGCTTCCTTAGGCAACAATATTAAAGTTTTAGTCTACAATAAATAAAAAGTTCAGTGCTGAACCCCTGTAAGAAACACCATTATCACAAACAATATCAATATCTAATGACAAAGATACTGAACAATAACAACATCAGAAAATATTGTCAGTGACATCATCAATATCAAACGATAAAAATATCCCACCACAGCAATATCCCTATGTAGATTCTAGGGGAAAGCTCAGTGACAAAAGTGTATAAAAATAAATTATATTATATCCCGAATCTAAGGCGCAGAATAAAACTGATAAAACGAATCACAAAATAATGATCAATAACAAAATAATCACCGATCACAATACTCTAAACCCAATGATTAGCAATGATGGAGAGCCATTGATATAGTTACCGGCCAGAGCTAAGTTCCTTCTCTCCTTTCCAGGGATTCCTCTGCTATGGTCTCCTCTCTGGAGATGTCTTCTCCTCTCCTTCCTTTCCTCTCTCCTCCTCCTGTGCCAGGTTTGGGATTTTATACCCCATCTGTGACATCAGCTGTACATCTCCCCCACCAACCTGGAGACCCTATGTCTCACCTTGTGAACAAAGAACTGTATTCATCAATCTGTTCTTTCCCTACAATCTGCTGTTAAAGGATAACAACATCTTGAATGTTCTTTGTTGACCCTGTATTTAAATCACATGGAGACACCTTGGCTGGGTGCTATCAGCCCCTAATTGTAGGAATTCAATGGGAATTTCTTGTGGACTCAGGAGCCTTTCTACTTTAAGATGCCACAAGCATTCATATGGAGCATCCTGATTACTACATCTTAAAGTACCGTCACACTTTAGCGACTCAGCAGCGATCCCACCAGCGATCTGACCTGGTCAGGATCGCTGCTGCGTCGCTACATGGTCGCTGGTGAACTGTCAATCAGGCAGATCTCACCAGTGACCAGCCCCCAGCCAGCAGCGACGTGGAAGCGATGCTGCTGTGAGGAAAGAGTTAACCTTTTTCACTGACTTAGAAAATAATAGAAATTCATTCTCCCTGGCAAGACCGAACCAGACTTATTTGCGTAATAAACTATGAGACCAACTTCAAGGACGCAGAATGTTTTGACTTAGAAATGACTGACAAACATCTTGTTATGAGAATGAGAGGCGGAATAGACTATTATGAGAGAATAAGTCATTATGTTAATTTCTCTTGCTGGGAATATGCAATCCACGCCTTTAATGAATGTAGATTAATGAATATGTATGTTGCATAGTTACGCCCTAATCAACTTTGTATAACTTTGAAATGTAAACAAAATAATACAGTCTTTCTATTCGGAGCCGCACGTCTCCTAGCCTTTACGTGTATAACGGTGTCTGCCTGTTTTCATTGAAGGCTAAAGGGAGGGCAGAGGGGGGTCACCGGTACCCTCTCTGCATTCGGACATCGCTGGCAACAGCTGTGACCGTTAGGTCAACCTAACATTATCTGGCGCCCGAAAAGCAAGGACCCGTGTTTCTAATCCCAGGACGCAGTGGACTGTATTGCCATTCAGAGGAGGAGTGGACCAGACGTGGGGACCAGAAACACCTGGCCAGGTAAGAGTTGAACCTTATTCTTCTCTTTATGCTCCCCACATCTGATCTCCCCTCTCCTCAACGCGCAAAATGGTACACTGTGAGTAGATACTGGGTTATTGGCGGGTTTCCACTGAACTCTGAGAGAGCCTTGCCAGCTGATGTTTTCTGTGCCTTGTTTGGTTGTTTGCTTGTTTGTTTCTCTGTGTTTCTCTGCCTCTCCGTGTGTCGCGTGTCTGCTCTCCTGCGCTTTGCTTCTGTGCTGTTGTCTTTGCTGGTTGTTATAGATCCCATACATCAGTGAGTGTTGAAAGGGAATAGTGTACCTGCTCTGTCCAATGGATGTGATATTCACTGCTCTAGTGTTAGTGGGAATAGCCCTGTTTGCCATTGCCATCGGATATAGAGTGTATCTCTGGTACAAGAAGGGCAACCCAGCGCCATTCAACATTCTCAGCCCCCTCTGAAGTTAGGACACCACCTTTCAGTAGGAGTACACATCAAGAATCAGTCTTTGGGTATCTCCAGGAAAGGTGGTTCTAGACCTCACCTTAGGTAGGAATACAAAAGGAGTTAGTCTCTGAGTATCTCCAGGATAGGTAGGTTTAGTCCAAAGGACGTTCAAGGGTCTAAAAGCTGAAGAAGATAGAAGACGAAAAATGGTGCAAGGAATATCAAAAGACAGAAGAGCTGGATGCACCCTGCAACATCTCATTACGTGTTATTATGGCAAAAGAACAGCCAGTCAGTCCAAGGAAGTTTTCAAGACATTTGGATTGAAGGGGAAGGATCAATTGGACCCCAACAAATGGGATACAATAACAGCTACTAGAGCAGGAGTGATAGCAGATAAATCATGGACTAAACAGATCAGAACTCTTTCTGACATGGCAAAAACAGCCCACGATCAAGGTTGAATATACCATGAAGAATCAGACACATGGGAAGAAGCTGGGAAGCAAGCTAATAAGGATCCGCAGCCCCCTCCGTACCTGTCAGCTACTCCTGGAACAGCTCCAAAAATAGCAGGATCCCCGGAATGGACCTGCACAAACTGTGGCCAACAAAATCCGGACTGGAGTGAAAAATGCCTAGCCTGTGGAGCTCCACAGCACAAGCTACGAGCCACAGCACCAGTGCCTCTCTATCCCGTAGTGGAAAGAAGAGTCCTGATAAGACTCAATCTTGTCTGCGCCCAGGAGCAAAGAACTAAGGGCACAATGGGACCATTGCATCAAGGTCCTGTGGAGAATGTCAGCTCATTTTACTACAGATTGATGCAGTCATTCGCAGATGAAGGGCTGGACTTACAAGCGGGTGCAATACGTCGCCTGATGGTAAGATCCTTCATGGATGGAATACATGCACCTCTGGCAGAAAGATTGAAAGCGTGCTGCCCAGAATGCAGAAACATGGAAGACATAGATCTTCTAGTCAACAAAGCAAGTGGCTTAGAAACCGACGCAAAGGATAAAAGGAGCAACAAGAAAGTTGTCATAGCAGCAGTGGACGGTCAGCCAGAAGGTACAAGAAGGAAGGCACCGACCTGCTACTATTGTGGAGTCAGAGGACGTGATCAGAGACTGTAGAAAGAAGAAGAGGGACACTCAAAACCAACCCGAGAGTCAGGAGGAGAAGACTGCCTGACTTGTGGCAGCACGGGATAGGGATGCCAGAGGTCCATTTAAACATGTCCCCCTTCACATTGGCAACAAGGAAATAAGAGCTTTGGTGGACTCAGGAGCCTCACGCTCCTGAACCCCAGGAACCTAGTGCCTGAAGGATCCATCTCCTCTGAAGCTACTGTAGTATCCGGATTTGATGGACAAGCCCAGATAATCCCAATAACACATCCACCCATTACACGGTCATAGACCTTGCTAATGCTTTTTTTCTCAGTACCACTGGACCCAGCATGCCAAGATTTCTTTGCATTCACGCACAAGCAAAATCAATATACATGGACACGCCTGCCCCAAGGTATGCAACATTCTCCTACGCTATATACTCAGGCAATGAGCAATGTACTTCGGGGCTGGGAACCCCCTGAGCACTGTGTCCTTCTTCAGTACGTGGATGATTTACTACTGTGTTGCCCTAGTGCAGAAAAAATGTAAAACGGCTTCAATAAGTCTTCTTACCTTTCTGGCAGAAGTAGGATGCAAAGCGAGCAGAGATAAATTGCAGTTCTGCAAAACGAGGGTCACTTTCCTGGGCCATTGCCTTTCTGCGGGACAAAAACATCTCAGCCCGGACAGACAAGAAGTTATCAGGAAAGCAAGCATTCCTAGAAATCTCAAACAACTCAGAGGATTTTTAGGGCTAATATCTTTCTGCAGACGGTGGATTCCCAATGCATCGCTACTCATGCAACCGCTGTATGATTGCACAAAGAATGTTCCTTTTTCCCTTACAGAAGAAGCTAGACAAAACTTTCAAAAGCTCAAGGAACTAGTGATTGATGCACCTGCTCTGGCACTACCAAACTATGATCTCACCTTCAATCTGTTCGTAGCAGAGCTTCAAGGATTTGCCGTAGGAGTACTCACCCAGAAGACGGACAAACATCACATAATCGGGTACTACTCATCTCAACTCGACAACGTTACCAGAGCAGCACCAACCTGTGTCCGTGCTGTTACAGCAGTTTCAAACATACTGCAGAAAGCATCTGAGATCTCACTAGATTTCCCGACTACCATCCTTACCAGCCATGACATTTATGCTGTTCTCAATCAAGTGCAGCTGAAACACCTCTCCATGGCAAGACAGGTCATACTCCAGTGCACGCTGTTGCTACCCCCCAAACATCTCATTTGCTCGAGTTACAAGTCTAAACCTTGCTGATCTGCTGGTCTTTACAAGTTTAGAAGGGGGGACAGAAGAGAGGACAGAAGAGAGTGACAAACGTACCAGTGCACCATTTGATCATGATTGTCAGGAACTCATTGAACATGAGGCAAAGCCCCTGCACAATATACAGGCAACACCGCTTACAAATCCAGACTTTGAACTTTTTGTGGATGGTAGCAGGTACGCTGATGAAGCAGGCAAGTTCCACACCGGATTTGCAGTAGTGACTCTATATGCAGTCTTAGCCAAACAACCGCTACCTCCACGAATATCTGCTCAAGAAGCAGAATTTCTTGCCCTCATCTGGGCAATTGAGTTTCTGGAAGAACGAACAGCGAACATCTACACGGACTCAGCCTATGCACACGGCATTGTGCACGATTTTGGCACTATCTGGCAGACTAGAGGATTCCTCACAGCAACAGGAAATCCCATCAGGCATGGAGCCTCAGTGAAGAAACTAATGGAAGTAGCCTTGATACCAAAACAGCTAGCAATCATAAAGGTTGCTGCCCACACCAAGGCTCAAACACCCGAGGCAAGGGGAAATCGCTTGGCTGATCAAACAGCAAAACAAGCAGCCTTGCTCCCTTTGAAGGAGACGGAAACAGTGTCAACGACGGAGGAAGAAATGCAGAACCTCTTTGAGACACAAGAAAACGCCTCTGAGGAAGAAAAGGCCGGATGGCGGGCCAAGGGGGCAGAAAAGGTGGAGGGGATTTGGCGCCTAAACGGACTTCCCGTCCTGCCACGCAGTTGGTTCCCTGCCATTTTCCAAGTACTCCACTACCCCACACACGGTAGCACAAACTCAGTCATGAACCAGATGCAACCATATTGGGTAGCCCCCGGCTTCAGACAATACGCCTCCCAGACAATAAAAGCTTGTCACATCTGTCAACAACACAATCCAGGCCAGCTAACTAAAACCCCGCAAAGACACATGCCAAAGACGTTTGCCCCATTTCAAAGAGTACAAATAGACTATATACAGTTGCCAAAACATGGCATCTACGAGTTTGTACTTGTCTGTGTAGACCTCTTCTCAGGATGGCCAGAGGCCTATCATGTCAGCTCAGCCACAGCCCGAATTACAGCAAAGAAATTGGCCTGTGAGCTGGTGCCCCAGTTTGAACTCCCTGAAGTCATAGAGTCAGACCGAGGTACTCATTTCACTGGACAAGTTTTCCAGAACACCTATGCCTTGTTAGGCATGCAGTCAGCCTTACACACGCCTTACCACCCACAGTCATCAGGGAAAGAGTAAAGGTTAAATGGGACTTTAAAGCTCAAACTAGCCAAGGCAGTGGAGGAGACTGGTAGACCATGGACAGAATGTCTCCCCATAGCTCTTTACTCTATAAGGACTACCCCACAGGGAAAGCACAGGCTCTCACCCTTTGAAATACTCTTTGGTAGTGCACCCAGATTAGGATGCTACTTCCCACAGGAGTTACACCTGCAATGTGATAGCCTAACGTCTTATGTTGTTTCCCTGCAGAAGAGACTAACTGAAACCCACCAATGGGTCTACTCTTCTCTACCTGATCCTGATTCCGTTCCAGGAACCCACTCTCTAAAGCCTGGTGACCGGGTCTACCTAAAGAAGCACGCGAGAAAGACCCTTGAGCCACGATTCGAAGGGCCTTTGACTGTCCAGCTGACCACTCCAACCTCCGTCAAACTTGAGGGGAGATCGACATGGGTCCATGCCAGCCACTGCAAGAAGGCCTAATACTGCTGATAAGTATTTCTATGTGTATTCCCTTTTTGGGGCCTTCTACACCACGGCAGAATTCATTTGAGACCCATCATGAAGTGTTAGCTGAAAAAACTTGAGATCACAGAGTGCTGGATATGTACACACGCACTTGTGACAGCCTCTTCCATGCCATACTTAGCCATACCAGTCCCGATAAACAAAGTGTTTCAATGGGGAGGCTGTTACAACAGACTATCAGTGTTCCAAGTGTTACTCTGTTTACTAGTTGCTTATGTAGTGTTCAAGTTGCTAATGGCTTTGTTTTCCCGCTGCTTGAAGCAATGTAGATGCAATGATTATTCAGCACCCGTATGAAATCACTAATATGCCTTTTTTCTCTTCTCTACTCTTTCCTCTAGAAATCACCTTGGCGTATCATGATGAGACTCCTATCGAGAGGCATGCAGGCAGTCCTGGGTGACGGATGTGAGACGACACTCCCTGAGCAAACCCGCGGCTCAGAAAGTATCTGGAGGCTAGCCTGCTTTCTCTATAGTCCAAAGCTTCTCGATGGCCCCCTGTCCATCAATCACGCCAATAGGGGGGATTGTGAGGAAAGAGTTAACCTTTTTCACTGACTTAGAAAATAATAGAAATTCATTCTCCCTGGCAAGACCGAACCAGACTTATTTGCGTAATAAACTATGAGACCAACTTCAAGGACGCAGAATGTTTTGACTTAGAAATGACTGACAAACATCTTGTTATGAGAATGAGAGGCGGAATAGACTATTATGAGAGAATAAGTCATTATGTTAATTTCTCTTGCTGGGAATATGCAATCCACGCCTTTAATGAATGTAGATTAATGAATATGTATGTTGCATAGTTACGCCCTAATCAACTTTGTATAACTTTGAAATGTAAACAAAATAATACAGTCTTTCTATTCGGAGCCGCACGTCTCCTAGCCTTTACGTGTATAACGGTGTCTGCCTGTTTTCATTGAAGGCTAAAGGGAGGGCAGAGGGGGGTCACCGGTACCCTCTCTGCATTCGGACATCGCTGGCAACAGCTGTGACCGTTAGGTCAACCTAACACTGCGCTTGCAGGGAGCCAGTGTCTGGAAGCTGCGGACACTGGTAACCACGGTAAACATCGGGTAACCAAGCGCTTGTTACCCGATATTTACCTTGGTTAAAAGCGCACACCGCTTAGCGCTGGCTCCCTGCACTCCTAGCCAGAGTACACATTGGGTTAATTACCCGATGTGTACTCCGGCTACATGTGCAGGCAGCAGGGAGCCGGCATTGGCAGTGTGAGAGCGGCGGATGCTAGTAACTAAGGTAAATATCGGGTAACCAAGGAAAGGGCTTACTTGGTTACCCGATATTTACCTTGGTTACAGCTTACCGCAGGCTGCCAGACGCCGGCTCCTGCTCCCTGCACATTCAGATCCTTGCTCTCTCGCTGTCACACACAGCGATGTGTGCGTCACAGCGGGAGAGCGCCTTTGAAGAAAACGAACCAGGGCTGAGTGTAACGAGCAGCGATCTCACAGCAGGGGCCAGATCGCTGCTCAGTGTCACACACAGCGAGATCGCTAATGAGGTCACTGCTGTGTGACAAAAACCGTGACTCAGCAGCGATCTCGATAGCGATCTCGCTGTGTGAAGCACCCCTTAATGTCCCATGAGAAAGTGACCAAACTTTTCCAGTGCAAACACTGGATGCCCCTTCTGAAGAAGCAAGACCGTGAAATGTGTGTCTAGGGAAGTGATGGCGAACCTATGGCACGCGCGCTGTGTCCTCATCCTGCCGCTTTGAACTGCTCGTGTGGTTGCGCCGGCAGTTCAAAGCTGTGTTGGAGCGGAGGAGACATTTCTTCTCGCTCTGACACTCCTCCTCCTAGGCTGCAGGTCTGTTGCCTAGGAGACGGAGGAGCGTCAGTGAGCGGCGCCGGCGTAATGACGTCTTCTGGCGCGCAGCGGTGGAGCGTGTGCTGGAAGGTGAGTTGTGTGTTGTTTTGTCCTTTTTTTTTTTTTTAAATAACTCATGTGCGGCTGTGCCAAGGTGGGGATGGGGGGCCAGTGGCAGCATGGGGGGGGAACATGCATGCCAGCATGGGGGGAAACATGCATGCCAGCATGGGGGGGAAACATGCATGCCAGCATGGGGGGAAACATGCATGCCAGCATGGGGGGGAAACATGCATGCAAGCATGGGGGGGGGGAACATACATGCCAGCATGGGGGGGGGGAACATACATGCCAGCATGGGGGGGGACATGCATGCCAGCATGGGGGGGGGGGCATGCATGCCAGCATGGGGGGGGGGACATGCATGCCAGCATGGGGGGGGACATGCATGCCAGCATGGGGGGGGACATGCATGCCAGCATGGGGAGGGGGACATGCATGCCAGCATGGGGGGGGGACATGCATGCCAGCATGGGGGGGGGGACATGCATGCCAGCATGGGGGGGGGACATGCATGCCAGCATGGGGGGGGGACATGCATGCCAGCATGGGGGGGGGGGACATGCATGCCAGCATGGGGGGGGGGGGACATGCATGCCAGCATGGGGGGGGGGGGACATGCATGCCAGCATGGGGGGGGGGACATGCATGCCAGCATGGGGGGGGGGGCATGTGATGCCCTGGACTATCCAGGTCGTCCCAGGTAGTCACACACATAACATCACACCCCTTCCAGTTAGGTAACTCCAGTCAAACATAGAAAACCTTGTCACCACCCTCCAGGTTTGATGTCCACACCAGGGGAATGGAGCCAGGCGGTTGGCTCCACCCACCGAGGAGTTCACAGGCCTGGAGGCGGGAACCTAAGTAGTCAAGTTCAAGTGAGTAGAGAGAGGAGTTCTGGTAGTGAAGGAGGGAGGTTGTGTCCAGAAGCAGACCTGTGCTCAGGCCTGCCACAGACTACTCCGGTGGCTGGGTTGGCGCCCAGTCACCACTGGCAAGGAGGCAGACGGTAGTGGCCGCCTGCAGGAGACCGGGAATACGACCGGTGGAACTGTAAGGGACCGGGTCAGGGTAGTGGCCCGCCGGAACCAAACCGGGGAGCCAACTGGATACCGGAGCACCAGGCAGGGTACTCAGATCCCGAACTAGACTATAAGCCACCACCATAGTCAAATCAACTGATTGCGGTCTGGACCTCAGGGGTTCATTCCCACCTAAGCCCCGATTGACGGCAACAGCCCAACCATTCCGGATAAGTGCCACCGCCAAAGGCAAGAGATCCAAAGGGCCAGCGTCTGCGGGCAAACGGGCTCCTACGACACTTATACGCCGGGGAGCGGACTACCGGTGCCTAGGCACAGGAGTCAAGATTCACACACAGGTGCAGGAGAAAGGCGGACATTGCCAACCTAACTGGGAAAGCTGCAGCCGGCTGCGGGCCCCGTTCATCACTCCGTTTGGTTTGGTTTACCAGCGACTCCAGTGTCTTGTGTCAGAGTGATTACACCAGTGCTATCCGACACCGCACCGCGCTGCAACCCTTCGCCCTGCACTCCGGACCTTGCCAACCGGGACCAACACCCCCTGCCCACGGAGGGGTCAACACCTAGCTGCGCCACTACACCGCTCCCGGGAGTCCCCGCACCTTCACCGCACTGGTGGTGTCCACAATCACCACAACCCGTGGGTGGCGTCACGAACTATCATTCCCAAACCGAACACCCCCCTCCGCGCGTAGCGCCAACCCCCTTGCAGAGCGACGTGACCCCCGTGTCCGTGAGAGGCTCAAGCCACCACCCGCAGTACACGAGCACGGATCCGAGCGGCTCGGCGGCCGCAGCCGAGCCCGCGGGGCGGTACACATGCATGCCAGCATGGGGGGGAGAACACACATGCCAGCATAGGGGGAAACATGCATGCCAGCATGAGAGGGGAACATACATGCCAGCATGGGAGGGGAAAATACATGCCAGCATGGGAGGGGAACATACATGCCAGCATGGGGGGGAGAACATACATGCCAGCATGGGGGGGAGAACATACATGCCAGCATGGGGGGGAGAACATACATGCCAGCATGGGGGGGAGAACATACATGCCAGCATGGGGGGGAGAACATACATGCCAGCATGGGGGGGAGAACATACATGCCAGCATGGGGGGAACACACATGCCAGCATGGGGGGGGGAGAACACACATGCCAGCATGAGAGGGGAACATACATGCCAGCATGGGAGGGGAACATACATGCCAGCATGGGGGGGGAGAACATACATGCCAGCATGGGGGGAGAACATACATGCCAGCATGGGGGGGAGAACATACATGCCAGCATGGGGGGAACACACATGCCAGCATGGGGGGGGAGAACACACATGCCAGCATGGGGGGGGGGAACACACATGCCAGCATGGGGGGGGGGGGAACACACATGCCAGCATGGGGGGGGGAGAACACACATGCCAGCATGGGGGGGAAACATACATGCCAGCATGGGGGGGAACACACATGCCAGAATGGGGGGGGACACATGCATGCCAGCATCGGGGGGGGGGGGGGGGGGGACACATGCACGCCAGCATGGGGGTGGACACACATGCACGCCAGCATGGGGGGGGGGGAACACGCATGCCAGCATGGGGGGGGGGAAACACACATGCCAGCATGGGGGGGGAACACGCATGCCAGCATGGGGGGGGGGAACACACATGCCAGCATGGGGGGGAACACACATGCCAGCATGGGGGGGGGGGGGGACACATGCCAGCATGGGTGGGGGAACACACATGCAAGCATGGGGGGGAGAACACGCATGCCAGCATGGGGGGGAGAATACGCATGCCAGCATGGGGGGGGAGAACACGCATGCCAGCATGGGGGGGGGAGAACACGCATGCCAGCATGGGGGGGGGGGGGGAGAACACGCATGCCAGCATGGGGGGGGGGGGGGAGAACACGCATGCCAGCATGGGGGGGGGGGGGGAGAACACGCATGCCAGCAGGGCCGCCATCAGGGCATTACTATTGTGACTCCTTTAGGGGTCCCGGTGAGCAGAAGCCAGGAGGGGGGCCCCGCTGACAGCCCGGACCCCTCCCCTTTCATTCGTCTGCTCACCGGGCCCCAAGGGCAGGGGCCACTATTAGAGCAATGAGGGGGGCCCGGGTCGCTCATAGAGAGCTGCCACCTCTCTTCCTGCTTTGCAGAGCAGGACAGGAAAGGAAACGTACCGAACAACAACGGAGGCTGCAGGAGCAGAGAAGGTGAAGGACCTGTAAATTCAGGACCTTCTATGTCAGCTGACTAATCATGTGCCTGATCTCATGACAGGAAAAGGGACTGGAAGTTCTGCAGCCTCCGTGCAGATCCCAGTGTCTCATCTCCGGCTGTGCACCATCTGGAAATGCAAGATGAGGTAATGTATAGTGTGTGTAGAGAAATTTGCCTGTTGTAGGGTTGTGTGTGTACAGGCTGTGTGTAATATGGGGTGCTGCAGCCTGTGTGTATATGTGTACAGGCTGTGTGTAATATGGGGTGCTGCATCCTGTGTGTATATGTGTACAGGCTGTGTGTAATATAGGGTGCTGCATCCTGTGTGTATATGTGTACAGGCTGTGTGTAATATGGGGTGCTGCAGCCTGTGTGTATATTTGTACAGGCTGTGTGTAATATGGTGTTGCTGCAGCGTGTGTGTGTGTGTGTGTGTGTGTGTGTGTGTGTACAAGCTGTGTGTAATATGGGGTGCTGCAGCCTGTTTGTATATTTGTACAGGCTGTGTGTAATATGGGGTGCTGCAACCTGTTTATGTATATGTGTACAGGCTGTGTGTAATATGGGGTGCTGCAGCCTGTGTGTGTATGTGTACAGGCTGTGTGTAATATGGGGTGCTGCAGCCTGTGTGTATATGTGTACAGGCTGTGTGTAATATGGGGTGCTGCAGCCTGTGTGTATATGTGTACAGGCTGTGTGTAATATGGGGTGCTGCAGCCTGTGTGTATATGTGTACAGGCTGTGTGTAATATGGGGTGCTGCAGCCTGTGTATGTATATGTGTACAGGCTGTGTGTAATATGGGGTGCTGCAGCCTGTGTGTATATGTGTACAGGCTGTGTGTAATATGGGGTGCTGCAGCCTGTGTGTATATGTGTACAGGCTGTGTGTAATATGGGGTGCTGCATCCTGTGTGTATATGTGTACAGGCTGTGTGTAATATGGGGTGCTGCATCCTGTGTGTATATGTGTACAGGCTATGTGTAATATGGGGTGCTGCAGGCCTGTGTATGTATATGTGTACAGGCTGTGTGTAATATGGGGTGCTGCAGCCTGTGTGTATATGTGTACAGGCTGTGTGTAATATGGGGTGCTGCAGCCTGTGTGTATATGTGTACAGGCTGTGTGTAATATGGGGTGCTGCAGCCTGTGTGTATATGTGTACAGGCTGTGTGTAATATTGGGTGCTGCAGCCTGTGTGTATATGTGTACAGGCTGTGTGTAATATGGGGTGCTGCATCCTGTGTGTATATGTGTACAGGCTGTGTGTAATATGGGGTGCTGCATCCTGTGTGTATATGTGTACAGGCTATGTGTAATATGGGGTGCTGCAGCCTGTGTGTATATGTGTACAGGCTATGTGTAATATGGGGTGCTGCAGCCTGTGTATGTATATGTGTACAGGCTGTGTGTAATATGGGGGTGCTGCAGCCTGTGTGTATATGTGTACAGGCTATGTGTAATATGGGGTGCTGCAGCCTGTGTATGTATATGTGTACAGGCTGTGTGTAATATGGGGTGCTGCAGCCTGTGTGTATATGTGTACAGGCTGTGTGTAATATGGGGTGCTGCAGCCTGTGTGTATATGTGTACAGGCTGTGTGTAATATGGGGTGCTGCAGCCTGTTTGTATATTTGTACAGGCTGTGTGTAATATGGGGTGCTGCAGCCTGTGTGTATATGTGTACAGGCTGTGTGTAATATGGGGTGCTGCAGCCTGTGTGTATATTTGTACAGGCTGTGTGTAATATGGGGTGCTGCATCCTGTGTGTATATGTGTACAGGCTGTGTGTAATATGGGGTGCTGGCAGCCTGTGTATGTATATTTGTACAGGCTGTGTGTAATATGGGGTGCTGCATCCTGTGTGTATATGTGTACAGGCTGTGTGTAATATGGGGTGCTGCAGCCTGTGTATGTGTACAGGCTGTGTGTAATATGGGGGTGCTGCAGCCTGTGTATGTATATGTGTACAGGCTGTGTGTAATATGGGGTACTGCAGCCTGTGCATGTATATGTGTACAGGCTGTGTGTAATATGGGGTACTGCAGCCTGTGTATGTATATGTGTACAGGCTGTGTGTAATATGGGGTACTGCAGCCTGTGTATGTATATGTGTACAGGCTGGTGTGTAATATGGGGGTGCTGCAGCCTGTGTGGTATATGTGTACAGGCTGTGTGTAATATGGGGGTGCTGCATCCTGTGTGTATATGTGTACAGGCTGTGTGTAATATGGGGGTGCTGCAGCCTGTGTGTATATGTGTACAGGCTGTGTTGTAATATGGGGTGCTGCAGCCTGTGTGTATATGTGTACAGGCTGTGTGTAATATGGGGTGCTGCCGCCTGTGTATGTGTACAGGCTCTGTAATATGGGGTGCTGCAACCTGTTTATGTATATGTGTACAGGCTGTGTGTAATATGGGGTGCTGCAGCCTGTGTATGTATATTTGTACAGGCTGTGTGTAATATGGGGTGCTGCAGCCTGTGTATGTATATGTGTACAGGCTGTGTGTAATATGGGGTGCTGCAGCCTGTGTGTATGTGTACAGGCTGTGTGTAATATGGGGTGCTGCATCCTGTGTGTATATGTGTACAGGCTGTGTGTAATATGGGGTGCTGCAGCCTGTGTATGTATATTTGTACAGGCTGTGTGTAATATGGGGTGCTGCATCCTGTGTGTATATGTGTACAGGCTGTGTGTAATATGGGGTGCTGCATCCTGTGTGTATATGTGTACAGGCTGTGTGTAATATGGGGTGCTGCAGCCTGTGTATGTGTACAGACTGTGTGTAATATGGGGGTGCTGCAGCCTGTGTATGTATATGTGTACAGGCTGTGTGTAATATGGGGGTACTGCAGCCTGTGTATGTATATGTGTACAGGCTGTGTGTAATATGGGGTACTGCAGCCTGTGTATGTATATGTGTACAGGCTGTGTGTAATATGGGGTTGCTGCAGCCTGTTTGTATATTTGTACAGGCTGTGTGTAATATGGGGTGCTGCAGCCTGTGTGTGTATGTGTACAGGCTGTGTGTAATATGGGGGGTGCTGCAGCCTGTGTGTATATGTGTACAGGCTGTGTGTAATATGGGGGTGCTGCATCCTGTGTGTGTATGTGTACAGGCTGTGTGT